>NC_042303.1:17132773-17430273 GCF_901000725.2 Takifugu rubripes | reverse complement strand
GAAGAGCGCCTGAAAGTCTAACGTGTGCTGCTCCCCTTCAGATCAGCTCTGGATATCCTGTGGTTGGCGGAGCGGCTTCGCCACGACGGAGACAAGGGCAAAACTCCAATTTCTGCTATTGCGTCTACGCTAAGAGCTCCATCGGAGCTGCTTTTGTCTGCCCAAATGTTTGAAACCAGCTTGCGAGGGCCTAAAAAACCAAAGTGAATAACAGGAGCGTTGCCATAGGCTGGGTTTGCTAAGCTTAAACATGAGTGAGATGCAACAATGTGACGTTAGGCTGCAAAAGTGCTCGATGAGTCACAATTCAAGGCTGAGCTTTTCTCTGAAAGAAGGTTTGTGAGGAGGAAAAAACATTCATGTGCTTCATGTCTGTCAAATAGACGGAAATCTCCTCACCTCACTGCATTTCCTCCCTTATTATTCCCATCAGATCCAAAGCTCTGCGTGGACTTTAGGTCTCGTCTACTTGTATAAATGCACGTGCATTAAATGTTGTTAATTCATTTACTCTAAACACTAAAATCAATTTTGACTTCTGAGTCAAAACAACCTAACTGGATCCAAGTGTATCCTGTCTACAGTAGATCACATATAATCAGGATGTAATACCTCTAATCCTGTCTCTATGGTTACCATTTTGGGTTAGAGGTCACAGTTTTTCTGCCGGGCTTGACGGGTCCAGAAGCATCAACAATTAATCACAATTAATCTCTTGATAGTGTTGATCCGAATGCTGATTTGAGATGTTCACATCTACCATCTACAGCCTGAACATTGACCTTATCGTGGTGGAGGGGCATGATGGCCGTGGACGGGTGGGGGGGGGGGCATGGGGTGATGGGGCTTTGTGAATCAGACAGCAGAACGACAGGCTACAAGCTGTGGACCGAGGAGGAGGAGGGAAGAAATGAGATTAAGACCAAACAAAAGATTCGTTCTGGCTGTGGATGGAAAAGATCATGAGAATTATTAGCATTAAAAAAGAAGAAGATCTTCCTTCCAGGGTGGGAGAAACTAAGAATGATGGCGATGCTGTGTGTTATTCTGCATCGGTGACAGACCTGTGAAATGGCAATTCCAAAGATAAGCAGGGAAAAAAATCAATAACTATATTTTTCCTCCCGGGCAAACTAACAGGCAGTTCCAGTGATGCCTCATGCAGTCTTAAAGGCGCTCTGTGCAGAGACAAAGACAAAGCTGTTTTTAATCCTGTAGCCATCACACAGCGTTCTGCAGCCCCCCCCCACCCCCCACCCCTCCAATTATCATTACATCACTGCTCCGTCACGACAGGTTTAACACGTTTTACGAAAAAATGCTCCAACTGGATATTTTCATCGGAATGGGCCATCGTGCTGCGGTCCTTATTTGCACTGTCCCCTCTCCCTTTCCTTCTCTATTGGAGCCCACGGCTGGATTATTGTATGTGAAAGAGGGGAGGAGGTTAAATGGAAAAGGATAGGAAGCTAGTTAGACTCCTGCCACCCGGGATGATTGAACCCCGGGAGAGGGAAATGGACTGATCCCACGCCGAGCCCAGGGGACAGCCGACTGCACCAACGTCTCAGATGGCCTCTGATGCCGTACGACGTGACAGGCGTGACCACAGCAGGCCCCGCCTTCACAGGGTTTTTGGTTTTTCAAAATAATGTGGGACGAGCTGTCATAATAATGAACAGATTACTGGAGGTTAATGAATGGGCTCGTGTTATAACAGCGTCATTACTGTAGATTAGACTAGTTGTTAATAGGGCTAAAGAAAAACAATAATCAATAAGTGCTGTCAGCCTTGTCCAACGCATCACAGCACACGCTTCTTCCTCACTTGTTATTCAAATACCAACTTCAATAGTCAACCCAGAGAGGTGAAGGGCCCGAGCAGAGGTCCTGGTTGCAGCTCGATCATATTGAATTCCGCCACCATATTAGCTGAAGGGGAGCTTACGGTATTGTCTCACAGACATGGAAGTGCACTGCGGCGCGCTGCGGGCGGGAGATGATCCGAGCACGCTCGCAATGAACTCCCCGTGACCTTGAGGTCCACATCAATTTTGCATGAGGTCTCCTCATCAAATAAACTGGGGAGTGTTCTGCGGCGCTGGCTCACCTGGCCCTCCTCCAGGCCAGACACCCACAGAGAGTCGGCAGTGACCACACAGACCACACACACACACACACACACACACACACACACACACACACACTCACAGTTGAGAGCCGCTAATGGAATTTCAACCGCTGAAACACTCATAATTTTAGAGTGGTGCTGTCTGTTCGTACAGCGGGCTCACTTGGCCTTCAACGCAAATGTAAGCAAACTATTTCTAAAGTGTTATTTTCAATCCATAAATGAGCCCGATATTGTGCCCCCCACCCACACGCACACACACACACACCCTCCCACCATATATGCCACCACTTCCTGGTATCTGTTAATGACTTTCCCATGTCTCCGTTCCGTCGCAAATTGCATGTGCCTGAAGCTACATTAGCATGATGGCGGACACCAGCCACGGTAACTATTTGTTCCCGCTTTCCAATCACTGGCGTGCCCTTGATCCGCTGTTGCGGCAGATTCATAGTAAACACAGTGACAGGTGTATTCATAAAAACAGCTCCCGGGGCGCTGGAGTGTGCTCCGACGCTGCACTCAACCATTTGTCAACTGAACAACTGTCACGACTGCCTTTTGTACATCCACTGTGTCCCCGAGTGGGTGAAGTGGAGCAGAGAAAGGTGGTGGGAACAAAATGAGACGAGATGAAGCTAACGCGCCGAAGCTCAGGGCGCAAAGACAATTTTGGGTGTGACGATGGATGAGCGGATGCAAAAAGGCGCTCAAAGACGCTGTTTTGAAGACAGACCTTTGGCCTTGCGCTCTATTTTACGTATATCATCATAAAATGTAAGGAAAAACAGGCTAATTGACAAGCTAATGCAAACAAATGCATGAGAAGTCGCACGGTCGACGTCAGTGGAAACCAAATAGATAATTCCTTCTTAATTGCAGCAGTAACCAAGAAAATCAAGTGAGCAACTCAGAAAGTAAAAAGGCCCCAGTTGCCATAGCTAATCACTGTCTGCAGTGGTGAAAGTCAGCACAAGCGCTTCCTTAAAGGTCTTTTTTTCCCTGCCTCAGATGTCGGAACATCTTGAGGTACGACTTTAGTGTCAATGTGTGAAATAAATTGATAAGAATTTATGCTCGCTGCTTTGTCATCATGACAAAACAGGCCCGTCGTTGCTTGAGGGGAAACAAGTCAGGGGCAGTCAGTGTCGGCAGATGTGACGCAACCTAAATAAAGCTTAAAAAAAGACCCTCTCCTCAAAGTAAAATTAAGAGGAAGAGGAGAGTGTCTTTAAAAGCATTACTGGAAGTGTCAATCCGCAGCGGTGAGTTTACTCACTCAAACCTCCGTTTGAAACTTCAGACGTATATATTTTTTTATTTATAACCAAGCTGACCAGCTTTCAGAAGTGGAGCGCAGCTATTTCACCCGGCAAAAATAAACTTAGAGATTCAATATAGCAAAAGAGCTGATTTACTGCAGCTCCAATAAGTGAGAGGGGCCACACCAACTGGCTCCGTGCCTGTCAGTTAGTGCCCACAGTCCAAAAACATTATGACTCTCACCAAGACATGCACATTAGCTTGATTAGCCTCTGAATTGCCTCTATAAGTGTGTGAGTTAATGGTGTGTGTGATAGTCTGGCGACCTGTCCGTGCTGGGATATGCTCCAATGACCCGCCGACCCTGGTTATCCATTGGAAACAAGCAGCAGTTAACAGACAGTTTACTGCTGAAGAGTGGCACTATTTTAGCCTTATTCTTATTATTTATTTGTGGAATCTCGGCTTTGATTTTCACTTTAGCCTCGCAGCGACATTTCCTCTGATGTCTTTGCCACAGATTCCAGGCGGCAACTGGTCACTTTGCCTTCAAGTGCTCGGCATCTGCAGCATCTGGAGATCTGCCGTGGTTCAACTCCACGAGGCTCCTCAGCTGTATGGGGAGCTGGGTTCCCTTTCGCACGCTGCGTCTTCCGAGGTAAAGTAGCCTTCCACGGTAATACAGCGGCCAAATCAAGATTTTTAAGACATCACAATCATGCAGCATAGACGTCTTCATTAATTTGCTACAATTTTAATGGAATTCTGTCAAGAATACTTTAGTTCATGAGGCTGTACTGAATAGCGTTCATAAATCTAAAAATAAATATTCCAAAAACAGGAACCATCTTGTCCTGGCTGAGGTTTTGGGAAATGTGACGTTGGAACATTTTCCTGAAGCTAATCCAGACATTAGGAATGGAATTACACTCCACCATAAATCTTGCATCCAAACAGCTGGAAAAGACCAAAAAAAAAAGAAGAACGATGGAGCCCGTGGTGCTGAAACGTCCCGACAGCGTCCCGACTCCATCAGGAGTGACCTTTGTCACGTCATGCGCTTTGATTCATTGTTCACGTTAAATTTTGATTGGAGCCGCTTCAACGTTTCACTCATCTTTGCTCGGCGCGTCTGCTCGAGCAAAGCAAAGTTACAGCTCATCCTGAGCAAAACGGCCTTCACACATTATTCAACGTCACAAACCACCGGGAAAAAAAAAACAAAAACACCTTTTCCCAACACCAGCAAATGTCAGGAAGTATCAGGCTGCAGGTGAGAGGATGCCAGCGATGGTTTGAGCTGCATCCTGGGACAGCTCGGCTTCTGCAGCGGGGGTAATGACACCCCCGCCGCTGCTGCTGTGTCTAGACCATGTTTTCATCTAAAATGCATTATAGGAAATGTAGGCATTTAACAGAATGTCACTCACAAGGTTATTGCCTCCCCCCTGCCTGCCCCTGCCTGCTGCGTGTCTACATGCTGCTGACCAAGCTCTGAAAGGCAATCTACCACAATAGGAGCGATGCAGGCAACTATTCAGGCAGCTCTCTGCACCATGGGGCAGATTTGGGAGACATTAATGGATCTGTGGAGCAAATGATTCACAGGACTCTTCTTTTCCCCCCAATAATGATTTCCTAAGCCACGCTGCATAATGCAACCATCAACTTTAGCCGTGCAGCATTAATCGGAGCATTAATGAAGTTAACTGCATCTCTGAGGTGTTGGCATATCCATCAGCCACATCAACCTACATCACAGCTCAGGCTGGAAATAGATAAGCCCCCTTCAATTAGAACTGGATGCTCCATTAGGCAGCCACACTTTGAAGCCTGCCTTTTACCCGGATGGCACCTAATCTCTGCCCAACATTTATGCTCCGAAAGCGCTCTATGACAAATCAATGGCAATCAGCACTATCAATAACCTCTTTGATTGCCATGAAAGCAGCACTAAAGATTCACAAGCAATTAGGCAGCAACAGCTTCTTAGTACGCAGCACGTTCAAAGGGGGTAGACGGAAGAGCCGAGACTCGTGGGTAACACAACTTTGATGTGGTAATTTACCTATACTGTGGAGGAGGACTTCCTTCTGCCTCGCACGTGATGGTCGCGCGCTGGTCCGGCGTGTTGATCGACAAAATGAGGTCACTTGGCTCAGTCTTCCATCTCGGCCCTTGAAATATGACATCCTCTGTGCAGGCTGGGGGGGGGGGGGGGGGGGAGAGCATTGAGAGTAATACAAGTCAGGAAAGTGCCTCTTTGAGTAAACCTGGAAAAATTGCACCGAAGCACCGACAGTGAAAAAAGTGCTTCGTCTCGCTGAGCTCTGGTAACGTCCCGCCTGTGTACACGGCTGTTTCAAGCATTCCATCAGCTGCTCTGAACAAAGCTCCCCCGCAAACAGCACCCAGCACAAAAGTACCTTTGGATGCTCCCCAAGATCACTGTGAGTGCGCGCGTGAGTGCACGTTCGCACGCACACTTTGCTGCTGCTCCACTTAGCCTGATGATGCGTTTCCTGATGTTGCTGATACGTTATATTTCCACTGTGCCTGTAACTGCACCTTAATGTGACCGTCGCACGTATTTTTTCACGAGGCTCTTCATCATCTATATATATTTTATTACCATTCAAGACAATAAAAAATGTACACGATTCAAAGGTCCCTTTTGACGCTTCAAGCGTATTAAGAAATGCTGCAGGTATGTAACAAATCTTTTATTACCTAAATATTAGGATGTGCAGAGGGGAGGGCTTTAAACGCTCCCTGTTGGGTCATTTCTTTGATAAATACAGCAAAGATTGATTTTTCTGAATCTCCATGCCATATTATACATGCAGTGGTTAATTGAGGCCATAAGGCTGGACTCATCTGCCACGACCTAATTAACATCCTACTGCTAGCAGACTGCAGCGTGTGGCTAGCACTTTGTAGGAGGTAATCATTTGCAAAGTAATCAAAATGTATGACAGATGGATAAATGACGAGAAGAAGCAGAAATAGCGAACAGGTGGAGTGCTGCTCCTGTGAACTGGGTTAAAACGTTATTTTGTCTTGTAATCTAACGGTAAAAATAGACTCCAATTCAGTGAAAACACAATGCGTTGCAGTGAAGTTTATGGTCGTGTTTTTCTTTGACTTTGGCTTCTTTTTTTCTTTTGACAGACTCAAAGAACAAAGAGCCGCCTGTGCACGTCCTCGATGACAAGGCCAGACAGCACTTCTGCGACAGTCACAATGGTCGTTATCAGCCTGTAGTGATTTTCGAGGGCTTCTAAGAGTATGATCACAACGCTGAATAAGAAGTAGCACCTATAGGCGTCGGCCACGAGGAAGGTGAGTCTGCCTGGGTCGCTCTCCCTCGAGTGCTGGGGGTGAATCGCCCGCGAGCCAATTTGAATAACATTCATCGAGATTTACAATGTCATTTAAACAAGGGTTGACATTCGGGTGGAGCATCTGCACTCCTGAAGCGCCAATCCCAGGTGGCCACACAAGGGCAGGAGGAGACAGAGGGGCAAGTAGCTGCTGCTAAACTGCAGGGCTGAATTCTTTGCATGGATTCTGATAATGATCTGGACGGGCCGTAAACAAGAACAGAATCCCAGTTGCCCTTTGCGGCGCTGCAAATTGGCAGTCTTGAAGGACACGATGGTGGGAGGCCGCGTTCAGGCTCGGGTAAGAATGAGCAGCAGCGTATTTAGTCTGATTATTAATAAATATACATGACAGAGACAGGAGAGATGATGTCGTGACATCAACTGTGACAATGTATTCACTGAGACACCAATATAATCCCAGTTCGAGTATCTTACCTGCAAGGCATCCGGTGATTGATAGCAGAACAATTTGTTTCCATGGTGACATCATCTTTAGTTGCCGAAGGCTAATAAGTCTCTCATCCAATTGCATGTGAATGGATTGCTCCCACTTGTATACAAGACTTTCAATCTGAAGGGAAAATAATTATGGATGTGATTAAAATGTGACATTTGGATGCAAATACAGTAAACACTCAGCAGGAATAAAAAGCAGCCGGCTAAAGTACGCGGCGCTGCTAAAGGTAATGCTCGCGACTATTCTGGAGTTATGGGAAATGAAAGGAGAATGAATCTTGAGGAATTAAGAGGCTGCATGGTGATGGGGGTTCTGCAACAAAGGAACCCCTCAGGATAAAAGGTGCCAGTGTGATTTTCAGGTGGTGCAGGAGAAGAAACAGCCGCTAAATGAGCCTGTTTTCATCTGCGCTGCATTTTTCATCTCTCCTAACAAGCTCCATTCTGCCCCCTTAAAGAGGAAGTAAGGAGGGAAATGATGGAGCTCAAAACATACTTTTCTCTCCAGATTTCACTGTTAATGGGAGCTGGCAGACCGGGGCGCAGCGCTCCACCAAATGCAGCGGTTAACAAAGGCTTTGGCAGCAGGCTGAATGGAAGCAAGGTTCCTATATGTACCGCGCTTCCTCAGATCAACAGAAAATATAAAACGCTTTTTTTCTTTGCATCAAAAAACCTACGCAGCAGGGATGGATGTTACGACTTACTTCTAATGGGATGTAAGTACTGAGGAGGACGTCCAGTATTATTAATCAAGGACACCAATTATTTAAAACCACAGCACTTGTCTGTTTAGACATGATTTGCAGCCACATTTTTTAAAAGAAATGGTTAATTTGGACTTGATTAGGGTTTCGCTCTAGACTGGCAGCAACGAGACAGTTCCAGTACAAATCAGAAGGGCTGGAAAAAAGAGAAAACAGCTTTTTCCTCTTTTTTATGGAACCTCTGGCTGTCTATCTGACAGCAGATCTATGAACCAGCCCTGGTGGAGTCAGAAGATGAGCAGGTTCTCTGCAGCTCGGACCATCACCAGAAGATGATTCGGATGATGTTCCAGCAGCTTTGCGCGTGTTGCTGGGGCAACGGCCGACTGTTGTCCCCATCCAAACGCTGTCTCCACCCTCCAGACGTAGGTGTTCCACCTAAACTGCAGCCTGTTATTGTCCTTCTCCACTGAAGTGAGACCTTGTGTGTGAGAACCTTATTTTTATCCGTCTAAGGGCCGTTTCAACATTCTTTCTACTCCTTTTCAAACCGTCAGACTGAAATGCTGAAATTCAGCCTCTATATTATATTTGACCAAATTTAGGAGATTTTACTGCTCTCTTGATGAGAAAAATCAATTTTGATGCTATAAATGGAATGTTACGGTCAAGACTGTATGGAACAGCCCAAGTCTTGATGGCATAAGAATTCTACCGTTTTCTCAAATGAATCCTCCATAATATTTCCAACTAATAAATCTGCTACCTCTGACCTCCAAGCAAAGGCCTGTTATCTATGAAATGATACATCAGATATTGATATCTCGCCATTGATCTATGACCTAAATGGCTATTTAAAAGGAAGGAGGTGGAATGGAGAGTCTGAGGGCTGTAATTGTAGTATTAGTGGAACTGGGGGCTTTGCTCAAGCTC
Organism: Takifugu rubripes; assembly: GCF_901000725.2. Lineage (NCBI taxonomy): Eukaryota > Metazoa > Chordata > Actinopteri > Tetraodontiformes > Tetraodontidae > Takifugu > Takifugu rubripes. Next base: position 17,421,397 of record NC_042303.1, on the reverse strand, counting down.
TGACCTACATCACAGTAAGTGGAAAGTGATATGCCTCTCTGGATTAAGAATTCCACCAATGCCAACAACACAACCCTGTTATGTGGATTAACCCTGAGGCTATCTTTCGTAACAGACCTAAAAACTAACTCGTCATTGTTTCACCAACTTGTGGTTGTCAGATTGTGGCCGTGGACACGAATAATAGCGGCACTCTAATCTGAAGGAGGAGCACCGTGGTGTTCCGTGACGCAATTTTCCTTTCTGGTGGTTCAGATGATCTCATTTATCTGGTCATAACCTAAGTGCTACTGTTGGCGTAGCTCAACTGCCCCAGTGCCAGTAATTGTCCCTCATCTGGCCCAACTGCAAACACAGCGAGATTCAGAGTGGATTTCCTGGTGTCCTTGAAAATTTGGGTTGAGTTTTGCCACTCTAAAAAGCCTTCACATTGGATTACACAGTTCAAGCCAAAAAAAAAAGCCTGCTGGGAGCGCGGTAATTCAGCAAGAGTCCAACCTCTTTATCCAAACACATCAATCGGCAACTTTTCACCATCCTGAGAGTGAAACGTCTTCAAAAGGAATTTTTGTGAGTCGGTGCTACGCTGCCATGGAGACGTGTAAACGAGCACCGCTAAATCCTGGAGCCCGCAAAACATGTCCTTCGATTCACTCGATTCCAGCATCTTTTTGGTTAACGTGTTTCTAATTTAACGGCTCATTAAAAAGCCTAATATGTCTCATTTGTGCCATTTTGCCCCGTTTTCATCTTCCATGAAAACTTCCAATCACACGGCTGCACCAGAATTTTAAGCAAAACTTCAATAATATGGAAACATGAAAAGAGCCTGAAGAAACGAAGGAACATTTCCAAGATGGCGGTGACGAAGTTGACAGCATTTACTTTTCTCTCCTCTACCGAAATGATGAGGAAAAGATTGCTCGGCCAAAGGTAATGAGGCGTCGGCCGCTCACCTCCACAGAATCTAAACCTAATGGAAGTCGTTGGCTAAATGCATTCCAGAGTAAATGAGATGGCTTCTTGGTTAGTGGGGCTGTTGTTTGGCACATAATTGATAGGAGAGGTGGTTAAAGGCATCCAGTTCCCCCATGAGGGCAACATAATTGCAAAAGAATGTAATAAGGAAGGGAAGAGGGGGCTTCAAAGCTCAAAGTCCAGATCACTGGCGATATACAGAGCAGGCGGATCCGGAGGGATCACGCCACGCAAAAACACATTCTTTAAGTCCAACAAACCCACGACTCACTATAACCACCACTACATTCATTTCCATTAAGTTATTGTCTTTTTTTTCTGCCGTGCTCTCAATTATAAGAGGGAGACAAGCGGGGAGACCAGGATCAGCCACCAGGGACGGCCTCCATCTGAATCCACAGCTGCTGCGCGCTGTTGCAAATGAAGGGAGGAGTCACGATCAACAGCAGGCTGATGCCGCTCCACTTCCCCTGGCTGCGCGGGACTCTGCCTCTCTTTGCTTTACATTATCCAACAAAGACGGCAAACACACACAGAAGGGATGAGCTCGGGAGGCAGAACCTCGCGGCGCTCCGACACCTCCGGGCCCGGACAGAACAGAACCTTCCAAACGAAAGAGCGACTGCTGACTTTGACTGTAGCGCAGCTCCTGCATGAGAACTCAGGTGAATGAGTGACGAGTCTCACGACAAACTGTGGGATCTCAGATGAAACTGTATCTCATATTGTCGTCCCCAGCCTGAGCTGAGCAGCTGCTGCATTAGCATCCCCGAATAAAGGCCCATTTCCCCCCCCGAGACTTTGCCTTCGCATCATTTCAGTCAGTCGGGGGGCTTTAAAGAAGAAAAAGAGCCGAGACGGCAGGTGCACGGCTGATGCGTCGGGCATTCCTATTACTGTGACGTCAGATTTGAGCATGTGCGATTTTCCTAAAATCGAATCTGTCAGTTTCAGAACCGCCATCGAGTTTCTTGTCTGTTGCATCTCAGATGCCTGTTTACCACAGTAAACATGACACATGTGCTCTGGATGTGGAGCAAACAATAGAGATCGGCGTAGGACAAAGAAAGGCTGGGTCCTTGGACGCCGGCGAGATGCCCCCAGTGGCTGTCTTCGATGTTAAGCACGGCTGCAGCCCTCAGCCGCTGCCTCACGCGGAAGGGGGGGGGTGTACGGGAGTAAGTGCACTTAAAAGAAGAGGAAGCAGTGATCCATTTCTGAAGCCCATCATCAGCCTTGCAGACCCTCATCCCAGATTCAGCCTCCAACATGACTTATAGGTCAGAGACGGGGACACTCGAGCGGCTCTGCACATGTTTCTTTATGCTGTTCAATCTATTTCACAGCCTTGCTGAAGTCCTAAATGGCTGCGTGTTGAGAAAGCCGCCCCGGTTCAATCAAAGGTTGGTTTTTTTTTTGTTTTTTTATTCAAACCTCTGTGTGTTGGATGTCGTGTTAGGAAATAATTCACGGCGTGGCTTCAGAGACACGTCCCACCTCTCATTTGGTCAGTGCTCAGATATGTGTAAAAGGCCCATGAATAAAGATGAAGCGGGCAGGGAATGTTTACTATTCCTGCAGAATGATCCTTTGAAGATGGAGCAGGGTGAGTCCAGGAGTTCCTCTCACGGTTGTGGACGTCCTTGCAGCACCGCTGGGAAAAACAACACTGCTGGAAAACATTTGCTTTCCTCAGTAAACGGGAGCAGATCTATTAAATATCAAATGCCCTCCAACATTATTCCAGACGCCTGATTTTTCTCTACTTGAGTCTAAACTACAGAGTCCTCGACGGGGACCAAAAGCACCGTGGTAAACTAGTTAACGCGGAGAGGGGACCGTCCTGATGTGACTGAGCAGAGCAGCACCATATGGACTTTGTCCTCGATTAAGGCAATGAGCCCCAGCAGCAGAAATCCCAGCAGGACCGTGCGAAGCATTCGAGGCTGGTCTAAAAACGCAAGCATCAGCACCACGCACACATGTGCTTTGTGACCACCACCTCTGCTCTCGGATTTTTAGACTCTTGGAAATGAGAGATTTTTAAACGGATTAACTTTTTATATTAAGAAAAACTTAATGTCATTCCCTTTCATGTTGGGAGAAAACAGGAAACGGTGCGAATCACCACTCATTCACTTACTTGTGCGGTGGGATTTTTTCCTCTTCATTAAACTGCCTTGAACGTAATTCCAGTATCGGTTGGATGTTGGATCTATTTCAGGCTCCTCTCGCGGCAACTCTTGCGCTCCCAGCAGCCAAATCGGACGGGTCGCTCTCTGCTCATGCAGTTTCAATCCTGCTCCGTCTCTCTCGGGCTTCAGAGATGGGTCTCAGCAATCGTATAATTCCACACTTACAGTGAGTTTGCGGCGTGAGGAGGACGCACGCCTCCGTGTCGGAGATCTGCTAGCTCCTCGTATTACACTCCACAAGATGCTGGCAAGGCGCAGAGGAGGACAGCGGTGCCTCTGAGCGGAGCCTCACATTGTGCGCATCCCCGGGCTGCGCTCTCTTTGTGCGCAGGAAGAGGCGCCCACTGGTGACGCGTGAAAACACCCATCCAGCACGGCGATGCGCCACCAGCCTATGGGCACCCGCCGTTCTCTCTGCCCAAGTGACTCCGCATTCAATGTCACCACATTTAAGAGGGAAGAGGAGCAAAGGATTGAAAGGACGAAAGAATGAAAAGGATTGTGGACGCGGATGTGATTGTGTCTGTTTTCATTTTTACACATATTTACACTTTATTGCATTTGCAGGGGTTTTGCAGATGAATCTGAGGTTACCTGCTCAGTTTAAGTGTTCCAACGTGCTTTCACTCCTGCCACAGTCTCACAGACGATTTCTACGCGCTAGTAACTCGGAATCCAGTGAGATTTCGCCGTCTGAATTTAACCTGACGCCGTTTTCACAGTAGAGAAGGAAGAATATGGAAGAATATGCACTAAATATGATAGGTGAAGAAGAAAATGACATCACGTTGACGCAAATGAATCACAATATTGGTGACACACACGCATCAGCGTGTCAGATTTGGCAGCCTCTACTGGTGACCATGGGCCAATTTCCAACCTGCTTCTCATTCAAGCATCAAAGAATTTGTTGGGATTGTCAGGTGACCCCCCCCCCCCCCCCCACTGCATCCAATAATATTTAATGGAAAGAGGGGTGTTGCCAATAGATGATGAAATGAATACAAATACAGCTGTAGTATTAATAAATACTCAAAAGTATATTTGAATCTGTTTGTCTTCTATTAAATTACAGCCATGAAAGTGGAGCCACGTCAGAATTTGTGGAAATTTCTTACAGTTAAGTGAACAAACAAACAGTCGAAGAGGACGATGCACCATAAAAACATGATTATTTTAGCTTTCTGACCCTAGAAGTACTCAACATGGTGCGCAGTGGCCCTGCAGTTTCAAGCAGGAGGAACCACGGTTCAAATATTCCGGGAGAAAAACAATTTGCATTGAGTAGTTTATTACTTTCATGGTCAATTAGCAAAATAGGCAAATAGAACTTTTCAGTGAGGGGGACTCTAATCTTCTCAGCGGCTTTACTGCAGCAGCTCCAGCTCCCGTTCCCAATGATATAATGTCATTTGCATTCAAGTGGCAGACCAAAATCAAAAATGTGACATTCACTATCTGCATATCTAAACATCTAAAGAGGAACGGCGAGCTGTGTTATCTCATTCTGTCCGTCTGAGGGAAGTCACTGGCTGTGAACGGGTCTGTTGGGGGGGTTGGTTTTTTATTTTCCTCTAAAAGTGGATGTTGCACTTCCAAAACTCTTCTTAGGACGTGTCATCGCTTCTCTTTTAAGTTAAAGGAAGCTTTGAAAAACTGGAGAAAGGGAAGGAAAAGTGGCAAAAGAAGAGGGGGGGGGGCATTAGACATTCCCCCGGCATTCAGCGTCCTTCCCAGCTGTCACTCATGACACTAAATAAACCGCCCCACCGCTGCATAGATAATTACTGTTAGTTTTATCTGCTGCTACCATTTGATTGAGTTAAATATTGAAATGATGGAGAGATGAATATTTAATGTTTCTGGGCAGAGGAGAACTCCGGGGAGTTTCCTAAGAGCCTGATGAGAAATACGGAGGAGGTGAAACACTATTAATCAAGGGTATTTGGCAGCTGATTGGCTGTCGGGGTGCCGGGGTTTATGTGTAAAAATAAGGCTTTTCAAGGTCAGCTGAGAACACAGTGTATTATCCACCCCGCTCCATGTGTTAGCGAGGAGGTGAAAAGAATGAGGAGCTTCGGAGAGCACGCGCATCACTTTCATAGAGCAGAAAATCCCGCCGAAGCAAAACGCCGCTTTAAAGCTGGAGCTGATCTCTGGGAAAAATGGATGAGCAAAATGAATACGCTGCTCGGCAATGAGGCGGTGTGATCGTACAATACGGCACGTTTCAATGCAATAGTCAGCTTCCTTTAACTTTGAAACATTGACCTCTGACAGGCTGCTGAAAGTGGAACTGCAACTCAGACCAGCTAATAAACGAGCTCGTATTGATTATTTGCTCTTAGTCAATGCCAACCCTCACATTTGGGCCTTCAGAGGTGTCACATGTAAAGCCTGACTGATGAATGCAGCACAAGCTGGAAACACAATGAATCCTGGCAAAGCGATAAAGGCAAAGCTCTGGATGAAAAGATGAGCGTGCGCAGGATTCTGACTCATCTGACCCCACTGAAAATCCTGCCGTGTCTAATTGTCGAAGGCTGGTGCTAATGCCGCCGTGCGTGTCGTCTACGTCTTCAAGCTTGGGTTCACGTCCGTGGAAGGATGCAACACGAGCAGAGGGGTGGGAGGAATCGGGGGATCAGACGAGCTCAGGTTCACCTGTGGGTGTTCGGTGCTTGCCAGTGAGGAGTTGAGCTCCGACCAGGAGAACGTACGCTTTGTTTTTCCAGCTCCAGGCTTGGTGCTCGACAGAACCTGCTTTGTTCTAACTGCCAGTAATCTGAAGTTGCAGGTGGAAAAAATACAAACATCCAGTGGTGAGAATAACATCGGATGTTTTATTGGTGCACTTTGGGTCTCTGCTGCAGAGGAAAGCCAGAGATGTGGATTGGTCTTCAGCACGAGGGCGTCAGAGGTGAGACAAGACACAACAAACAAGGTGAAGCCCACAGACCTCGTTACATGTAGCTGCTGTCTTCCCTGCAGAGGTGCAGGAGGAAATCCAAACTCGTCTTCCGTGGAGTTTTTCATGCTAAGTGTAAGTGGATGGCAGAGGTCTTTTTGAAATCATAGCACACCTTCAAAAGGATGCTACAATCTGAGCACTTCCTAAACAGGAAACGCTAATTCCGCTGCAGGTGCAGTGGAGCTCTTCCAGCTCTGTAAAGCATATATAGAATAATTGGTCAAAGTCTAGTGGCCCCTTCAGCAGAGGTCACATGACTGGGCTTGTGTTCCCGATGTTCCATTTTTAATATAAATTTCAGAGGTATCTCATTCCCCCACTTCCTGCCTTTATGTCAGAAGTTGCTGAGGGCTTTTACTACTAATTGGAAAACATATTTCTGTCAATGTCTGCGAAATGCTTTAATTATTATTCACTTTGGGGGAAATTATACTTTGCTGTCTAATATTTGCACACACACGGTGTTTCAGAGATATTACTGCTGCATTTCTAATTCTGGATTCTTATTAGATTTCTCTGATCTTTATCAGTTATTTGTGCTTCATTTGTAGAGGGTGTTACTTCAATAAGTTTGAATCAGAGGTGATGAGAGGGGATAAAATGTGTTTTTCTGAGACTTTATTCCGTCTGCATGTTATTTTTTATGATTTATCAAGGCAGCGTTTTGTGTGTTAACAGGCCACATGGAGAAGCGAAGCTGTAATTCTTTTATTCATGTTCGGTGATATAGGACGTCTTGAGGTAGGACTTATGGGAAGTTATGACTATTTTCAATACAAACCTCTCCTTAACCTCCAAAAGTAACATTTTCAAGAAATTTCCATCTGTTTAGAAAGACTTGAATTGAAAAAGGGGGCGTCCTTCGCAGGGCTCCAAGTACTTGATGGTGTCCTTCCATGTTGTCCTTCCATCATTCATGTCTCCTGGATTAAAGTGAAGCTTGTGTCATGACTGAAAACGACGTCCATTATGGCCGAAGCCTTGGCTGCCTTCATGACCTCAACCCAACGGAATAAAAGAAAACTCTTTGTGACTATCAAACCATTTCCTTTGGTACGGGTCACCAGCGCCTGGTCTGCTTCAGCAGGCGCTGGTGGCCATTGCTCAGATGACCAGTTCCCATTTGGCTGCATGATAGTGAGCTGCATTCACGCTCTTGTGTCGTCGTTTGGCTCTGTGTCTTCACATCTTTGATGGAGCACAAACATCAGCTTCAGCTGGACTTTCATCATCTTAGAATTGTCTGCAGGATCGAGCCGTTCAGCGAAACATTAGATTTGTGATTCAAATCAGTGATTTGCTCTCTTGCTGTTGAAAAAATCAACTAAAATCCACCTCCAGCATCAGCAGCACATCAGCACATTGTTGCTGGGATTCCTGAGCCCATCCCGTTATTCCAAGCCTCTCCGACACTGGCCACCTGTTGCTTACCACCCTAACCCTAAACTATCACGTCACCCACCTTTCCTGTCCCAGGGCCAGGCCCTTGATTATTTACTGCTCCTCCACTCCCCCGGCACCATCTATATTCTACCTGTCAGTCCAGGAGGCGTTTTGAGATTTCATAATTAGTAAATGCACCATAATGAACAAGAAGTTATAGATTCCATTTCACAGCATCTGCTAGCTTCTTTCATTTCAGTCCATTCATATTTTTGAAGGCTCCGCTCTGCTTTAATCACTTAAATCCTGACAAATAGTTCCTGGATGGATCACATTGGCTCATTTCAAACACATTGTGTCAAAAAGTTGGACTGATGCACGAGAAGTCTTTGTTATAAAAGACTGAAGCCAAACATCAATATCTAGAGACTCAGTCTGAAGCTGAGATGATTTTAAAGGCTGCTGAGGGAGTCCGGATTTCTGCCAACGTTCCTTCATCCCCTCTAAACAGATCTCAGCCTCCGCTGCTATAGTACTGGGGTGATGTATTTCTGCTTGTTCTACAAGGACATTTGGTTGCGTGTCCCTCTTAGATTCCCAGGAATGGGGCGTTAGATGGGTTGTTTTCTCTATCCGCCTCGTTGGGTAACAAACCTTTAAAGCTTTGTGATCACCGCTGTGAGATTTGGTTTGTTTTCAGTCTGGAATTGAGGGGAAAGGACAAATATGGGTGAATTCCATCCATTTCCAATGAGCAATGTTTTCTAATGCTGCTGCTTATTCTTCAAGACACAAATGAGGACATTTAACAGTCCTGATCAGCTTGATGGTGGCGATGATGCTCTCCCATTCACGAACACTTTCAAACAATGAAATGTGGGACCAACATCAAGCAGATTTTGTTTATTTCAGTGATGGAGCCCATTTAAATTCCAACGATTCACATGAATCTTTTTGTTTTGTTTGTGCGGATGTGAGCTCTAAATCCTGTCTGCAAACTTCTGCGGGCAATTAAGTATCTGATAAACTGAACCGGGAGTTTTTTTTCCATCTCGTCGTATGTTAATGGAATCGGAAGAGCCAAATCACCACCGTAGCTCTTATGAATTGGTTCTTTTATCTGTGTGAATGCTGAAAAGGCACGCGGACCTCTCGGGGAGAAGCAGCAGTATGGCACGAGTCTGAGAGCGTCTCAGTGATCACACGTGGCCTTTTCTGCACATGCTCATACACTGACTCTCAGAGCTGCACGTACCAGTGGAGGCGTTCATTCAATTTAGCCAGGAAGGAAGGATCACGATAGCATAATTGCTGTGATTCACCCCAGCGCCGAACACAATAAGCAGCTGTGTTTTCATGTGCGTGAGGTCTGGATCCTCCGCAGCTGCAGCCGTGCACAGCTGCGCCTCCTTTTTTTTTTTGTTGCTTTAAACCTGCTTTTGAAGGCTGAGGTGGGATATGAAGGCGTCCCTGTCGTTTCTTTCGCGGTCCTGTCATTCTGGCTTCGTTGTTCTTTGGCAAGAAAAGCAGCGGCGGAGCGGCCGTGTCATTCACTCAGTTTGGTGTCGACATGGAAGAGAATAATCTATCCCTCTGCCAAAAAAGGAGAGAAGCTGTCAGGGCAAGTGAGGAACAGGTTTAATGTCAAAAATGAAGCTTTGTGACTATCACAAGGTGTCTCTGATGACACATGTTCACCCAGAGGCCCCACAGCAACCTGGGGAACCTCAGCCTGTCCTGGTTGTATTTGGAGCTTCAGGAGGGAGAGAACTCCGTCCTGAGCTGAGAGTCCAAACACTGGCAATGAAATGATCTTGTTTGTCATCAGCCGCTGAGAGAACGTCTAATTAAAGGACAATTTGGGTGTCCAGTTGTAGCGAGAGTTAGAAAAATCCGTCGGTCTTTACAGCAACTTTGGAGGGTTTCCCTGCAAAGCTGGCTGATCCAGGCCAGTATTACTTGGCTGGACAAAAAGGCAGATTTAAGTCATTATTCCTCCTGCCTCTCCTGGTCGTTCCAGAGATGAAAATGTGAATTAAAAATAAAGGAGCTGGCTGGCATGAAGGGGCAGGCTGGGTGTCAACGGCCGGGGTTAACAGTTGAACGGTGTCGGGTTTTTACTCCTCGGCAGTAAATTGCTCTCTCCTCCCCCACCTGCTGCTCACAGTCCAGGTAATAACAATCACAACAGCATTAATCTCAATAAGAGAGGGCTCCGGGATAATGCTGGAAACAGCACATTTCTCAAATTAAAAGCCACATGGAGGACAATAAGCACCAAAGGCAGAGGGAAAAAGGCTTGGTGGTTTCGTGTTTGTGTTTACAGAAAGTACCGGTAATTTATTCCATTTGAATTATCAAAACATAATTAAAGTGTGTGGAAGACTGCCAAGAGTTTAAAAAGGCAAACATAAGATTTTATTCCAACCCTTCATTATCCAGCGTAGTCCTGCAATCACAGGTCGTCATAGAAACCGGGCCAGGAAATGCCTCATTATATGCCCCATATTGTTTGTTTGTGCAGAGTGATAACAGGTAAAGGTGTTAAACTCTTGGAGATTTACATCTTTACGGGTCTTTGCTTTAACCTGCGCTGCTCCAGACAGACAGAGGTCATAACCCTGGAAACCAAACAGGACAACAAACACTGAGGCGCTGCCTTTTAACCCGGCGATGTCGGAAGGAAGCTGTTTCCCTGCCGAACCCTTGAGGGCAACCATCACCGGAGGACCTGAACGAGTTTATCCCTGAATCAGTCTCCTGCATTAGTTCATCCCACGCGTTCCTCAACATGGTTCCAGGGGTGTGCAGAAGTGGAGGCTTCCAACTAAATCTCAGTACTCGGTGTCTCAATATTTAATGGAGACGGGCACTTGACGGGATATTTTAAGTTGTTCTCCTGCTTCATCACAATGATCCTGCCAGTGTTATGGTTGGGAGGGAGGCAGTTAAATACTGTAATGAAATGAAAGAACTAATATTCTTTAATTATGGAGCGCACCATTCCACATCTCAGATCAGATGTGATTCATCGTGCGTGGACTTAACTTGGCCTTTGCTGCAAATCTCTCGTATCTGTATTCAGGAGTTAAAGATGAGAGCAGTGCACGTCTACATTACACATCCTCCGAGAGTCAGAGGGATAAATAAAAAGATGTCGGCGGGCAAGCAGAGCACCATTAGTCCAGAAGAAAGGAAGTGGGTAAAACTCACCATGGCTTCACTTCTCAGCGCTAATGATCTAAATACTCCATTTCCCTGAAGGTTACTTCCTTCACACTAGGATGTCCTTGTCAACAATGATTTATATGTAGATCCGCAACTGTTAGCGGCCATTCTGAGGAAGCCGTTCCATAGAAGAAGAAAGTTTATCCGACTTCACAGTGCTTGTTAGGTTGCATTAAGAATAATGTAATTTACCCAGAATTCAAAGCCTGATCCAAGCCCGGAGGGGGGAATATTTACATGAACTGCTGCGCGCTACGTGTCGGCTGCACTCATCAATAGAAGCAGTCACCTTGTAATTGCTGTTAATGAGGTTTTCTTTAGCACATGTAAAACCCCCACCTGCTGAGCATTTGAATGGAAATCACGTCGGCTGGCTGCATCCGAACCCTCACAGCACATTCTGACACATGCTTCAAATTCAACCCAGCAGCCATGAAAAGCCAAACGAATGCTTTTACCCTTTTGAAGGTAGCGTCACACTCTGACACCAATGTGCACAAAGTCAGAGAGGATTCGGACTCAACAGGCAAGCGTTCCTGCAAGCTGCTGGTAAAATTACAAATGGGCTTTTAAACTGGCAGCAAACTACTGCCCAAACTCCCCGTGCATCATTGTTACCATGGTGATTGTTTCATTATTGTTAATCAGTGAATGCTGTGTTTACCGTATATATGAATGCGTCCTTGTGTTGAAACCAAAAGCATCTTCGTTAGAACACACAAACCGACATTCTTCCGACAGAGGGTTGAGCTTTACTAGGAAAAAAGAGAGGAGCATTAGCCTAGCCTAGCCTAGCCTAGCCTAGCCTAGCAGGTGGCGCTGAAAACAGCAGCAATGTCCCACAAACAGACCAACGGTGAGAGCGGGCAACGAAGAGATCCAGAAATGGGGCAACCTGGGTGACATCGCCAAGGGCTCCCACACCGCAGTGGCCCACAGGGCCAAGTGGGAGCAGCGGTTCCTGTAACGTTCCTGACCTCCGGATCGACCAGAACTCCCACAGTGGAACCGCGCATGTAAAGTAGAGCTTAAATGCAAAGTAGTGGATGTCGAGTAAAACGTACCTTTTTAAAGACTTTGTAGATTTGGTGCCATTTGTATCAGCTTGTGAGAGCAGCTGTGTACAGCAGCATCAGCTCAGACCCTGCACCCCCCCCCCCTCTCTACAGCAGCCCACTCTGGAGCTGCCGTGCACTGGTTAAGCCAGGGCTGATTCCAGTCTCTGTGAAAGAGCAGATAGGGAGGTGAGACTCATATCTTCATCCTGACAGGCTCAGTACGCCCCCACCTTTTGGGACTTCACACCAACCACCCCGATAACACAGAACTCGCTACCCTTGTCATGCACTCGGTCGCACACGCTCCCGCGCGGCGAGACGCGACGCTGCCCTTTTTATTTAAACGTGATAAATATTTAATTTGTGAACGTGTTGTGAAAGATCACATGCGCATGCACAAAGGACCCTCAGCTGAATATGCAACGCGCAGATAAATATTTCAACACTCTATTTCCCCAATCCCCAGTTGACTCACCGGGAACCTGCAGCTGATCTGGGCAGGAATTAAACATGTTTCCTTGCAATATTTATTCACTAAAAAGAAGCAGAGACACACAGATGCCCAGATTTGAAGAGGGGGCTGCAGCCGGCCATGATCCGTGTCCATGTAAAGATGCTCACTGTAATGACACGAGTCCTCCAGCTCACGTCTAAATAGGTTAGTAGCACACGTCTAATAACACTAATACTACGTGCACCAGTCTTATATCCCCTGACTGGCTACCTGGCCCTAAAAATATCCTCAGACTCGGACTCTCTCCACATCAGATTAGAACACGGGGCTCCGGCTCCAGCAACGTTAAACATTTACAATTAGAGCTAAGCTGCGTGAGCCACTGATGCTGCATTTTTAAAAACCCTTAAATGCGTAGAGTCACTGAGTGGAAAATGGCCAGGCTGTGTCCTTTTTTTTCCTTTGCGTTTGTAGTTAAAAGTTGTTATTAGGCTAATTCACATCGGGGGTGTTCCACTAAAAGCGTTCTTGATATCATAATCTGTAAAATAATGATCGTTTCTTATCAACTGTGGCTATCGAATACATAATCATTGTGTGCTGTGGGGGGGATTGCGTAATTGTAATCAATTTAGCCTCTTTGCCCCATTTTCTTTTTTGCCCCCCCCCTTGGAATCCCAGGACCATTATAACCAAATAAGCACTGGAAAAGCGGGAGATCTGCATTCATACAAGAAAAACAATAATGAGAAAATGATTCGAAGGCCCGTCGCCATCTATGAAACCACCCCGCGACAATCTTATTAAGATGAATGTTTTTAAAAAGGCTCAGCAATATTCCTCCTGCCCTGGTGTAAAGCAGCGCGCCTGGCATGGCGCTCCACCGCGTATGAGCGAAATTCATCAATAAAGCAATTGTTTAAGTTCCCAGTAGGTTTCAGCACGGGCTGTAAAATTTATGAGCAGCAGTACAAACAGACAGTGGATGGATCGAAAAGGGTCCCGGAGGCAGCCGGAAGAGAGTCCTTAGCAATAACAACACAATCAATCACATTCAGCGCGTGTCACATCCCACCCTGGGCTCTCCGCCGCACATTCCAAACACATTCCAAACACATTCCCACCTTCACATGATGGCAGCGCTGTCATCACGTCCCACTCCAGGAGCCCCTCATTTGCACACGGCTGCACGCGGCCGGAAATGTGACGCGCCGCCGTCTTGCTATCGGTACGTCTGACTGGTATTTAATAACAACAATATCATGTTGTTCCATTTCCTGCTCTATATCTGGGCTTTTCAGCCTGGGTCCCTTCATTGATTGGTCAGTGATGGGGCGTGTCCCATTCGGCCCTTACGTTTGGACTCGCGGGCTCGTTAACGTTTGAGGGTTGGAAGCTAACCTTCAGTGGCAGGAGGGCAGCATTAAACTGAGGCGTTCAACATTTTAACATGCCGCTCTGCGTCGGTCTGTTGGCCTGTTGAGCTTTTAAAGGTAATTGTTGCATCACGAGACGAGAACAGCCCATTCAGTAGAACCTCCTCGTGAAGGCATCTTCCCTCGCGTCCATGAGCCCTCCGCATTCTCTGCAACATTACAGCAAGTTCTTATTCATAGTCTCCCCTCTTGGGAAGACACGGAGGGCAGATTTGCCTCTGGCGTCCTCACAGCGTCGGACAAGAATCTGCTCATTATTCTTCCAATACGACGAGAGATCCGGGGCCCGATTTTATCAGCCGGCTGGACAGGAGTCCACCCAGGCAGAGACGCATGCTGCCGGCTCCTCTGTTCACACGAGAAAAAACAGAATTTTACTGATGGCGGGAAGAACAGCGTGCATTCGGTGACACACACTGGTCTAATTTACTCGCTCGACTCGGCTGTGAGTAAAAGAAGGAGACAAAGCGGCAGTATATATTCACAGTAAAGCACTTTTAAATGACACGGCGTAGCATGCATAATCAAACAGCGCGCTAACGCTCCTCTGATCCGTTCAGGGTGTGCACAAATCACGCATGGCTCAGCTCGATTAATCATTCACAGTCCCGTTCCTGTTATCACGCAGAGCAAAAGACCGCAGACCTGACGCGGCTGCTGCAATATTAAACACCTGAGATTATTTCCCCGTCTTTCACCGACACCATCTTGATGTTACATGCCGTTTTATGCTACCAAGAAAGATGGATTTTAGCGCGACCGCGTGAATGCGGGGCCTAATTTCGACGTTCCGCCCCGGAACGACTCGTAGGGACGGCGCGGAAGTCATCAGAAATCCCTCCCACATAAAAAAACATGTCAGAACCTCCACACTTCCATCACTTTGGGATTTTTCCGTCGCGACTGGCTTTTTATTAAAGTGATGCAAATCCAAACCCACTCAGAGTGGCGCTAACCTTCGCGAGAGGAATTATGCAATTTCGCCCTGCAAGAGCAAAGAATTCCATAGTGATTTTGCATTTTTTCCTATCGCTGAATATTAGAGGTTTTATCACACATTTAAAGAGAAGCGATCAGGATTTGAGACCACCAAAATCCACGGACGTCTTCCGTCCGTGGGCTCATTCTAGCTACAGGCGGAACCGGTTGATATGATGAGAAAGGACAGTTATTAAATAGAACTCAGATGATGGGTCATCGCAATGTTAATTTCTCCTTCCTGATCAGTTTGATTGGTGTGATGCTTAAATAATTGCCTGAATGTCAGAACAATAACGGGACATTAACAGAACAAGACAGCTGTAGCAAGTTAAGACGTAGGATGCTTTATTTTGGCTCATGCTGCCCGTTCTGAACTAAGACGTCAGGATAATAAACCAAAAAAAGGGACGTTGGAGCTACAAGACGCCTCGTACCTTCACCACCACCGTAGCGCGTCAGCGTCTGGAGGAGAGACACTTCCTGGTTCCTCTGTGGTTCTGACCCGGCGTTTATTGCTAGAAATAGTCCAAATGAGAACATGACATTTGGAATTGATGGGCTTTTGCACTTTATAACACCATTAAGTGAAAAAAAAAAAGTGTTTTAGGGAAATAATGGCTGGAGAATTCGAAGGAGTCCCTTTAATTAACCTCATCATAGTCGTGAGTAAATTTTAAAGCCATTGAACTTGATAATAATTTGGGAAAATGTACCTGAGGGATTAGCAGGATGTGCGTGGAGGATTTTAGAGGCAATTTTACCTCCCTCAGAAGAACATTTCTCTTTGAGTTCAGTCACGTTTTATTGTGCTGCTTTTTCCAAGTTGGCGCTCCGCACGGAGCACCTGTCTGTCAACCTCGTGGGCTCCGAGCCGAAGGCATCCAGCCCGGGAGTGGAGCTCCCTCACACGGTGGTTCCTCTCCAACATGACTGACACCTCGGAGATGAGCGCAGTGCTCCGCGCGTCTCATCACCGCTGTCGAACAGGCCGGCTCCTCCAGGCTGCAGGTGTCAGCTCCGCATGATTTCTGCAGGAAGAGGCCAGTTTGAAACCCCTCAGCTTCGCTTACTGTTGTTGGCGGAGCGGGAAAACCAAGCGTGGTCGGGAAAAGGCCAAATATCACAAAAGGGCTGCAGAGACAACGAGACAATTCCAAGTGGAGGGGAGAAGGTAATCAAGGGGACCGAAGGGCTTGTGCACGCTGATGATGTTGTACGTCGTTACTGATTACAAACAATATCTATCAGCTGAAACTCCCCTTTAATTTATATCTTAAATGAAAAGAGCTAAAGCAATTTGCAGGAAAGGCTTTTGTCCCTCGGTGCTTTTCCAACCATTCAAATCTGGGCCCAAACGCTCCCGTGGAAAATTGATTGTTGGGAATGGCCCCACTCCACAAACACGAGAGGCAACAACGCTGGAAGATGCTCCCTCTTTAGGAATATAAATATATAAATGGGGGCTCAACATTTAAAGGAGTCTGTGGAAAATGACATCTGAATGCAAAGCGACGGCACAATGGAGGCATTCAGGGACCGAGAGGTGGCAACTGAGCAGAAAATATTTGGCCGACTATTTCTTAGGAGGGAAAAAAAATATGTTGATACATTTCAATCAATTCTTTGGTCCGAGTAATGATTTAGCTCAAATAAATAATGAGTAGTGGGAATTGGAGTGCTCCTTTGCAATTAGTGAGTTCATTTCTAAATATAATTTGGCTTAGTTGAAATGCCACGGCGGTAATTTCACAGTGTTTGTCTCCAAAGGTCAATCTAAAGGTTTTCCTCTCTTCTTCTTCCCTCCACTCCATTCAACTCTTCCCCCTCTCGCACTATTCTATGCAACAGATTGTTGATCCCTATCTTTACTACGTATTAAACAGAAAAGAACAAACAGAAATTCCTATATGACACGACAGACAGGCCACCATTCAGACTTCAGGAAAATTAATTAAATTTAATGAATTATTTCCAGTTAGATGTTTTTTATTGAGCAGCACTTTATCTTTTTACAGTCTGTAATGAAACCACTGGGAAAAAATAAAAATGAAGTATTTTCTGCGTGTTCGAATTCCGCATCAAAAGCATTCCTTTCCTTTAAAATCCCCCCGGGCCCTTTGAGCTGGTGGCAGGCTGCTGCTATTGTCGCGCCACTCCAGAGTGCGTGCTTTGGCACTCTCTGATGGTTGCTGCGATTAATAATTATCTGATTGGGACTTGAGGAAAATGGATAAAAACCCAGTTGGTTGAGTTCCACGTGGGGCTTTTGTTACTCCGCCTGAGCCGAGCGTCCCTCCGCACACACAACCACTAATTCAGCGTCACGCTCTCACACACAAATCCTTTCAAAATGTCCAGTTAGGAGCTATCAACAGTTTATAGTCGCCGACTAATTGATGCAAAATGACTTTTGGCTGAAAGGAGGGCGGTTGGAAGCGCGGCCGTCTGTCAGGTCTGACTGCCGGTTGTCACGTCAACGATGCTGATTTGCATTAGATTGGACCAACATGCATCAGAGGAGGGCAAGAGGCACTAAAATATGAGAATATTCTGTTCAGCAGCTACTCGCAAAGTTTCCATGGGCAACATCCAACAACAACAACTCACATGCACACGCTGCCAATGTCAAATTGACAAAAGAAATCAGGAACAAAATGGTTTCTGCTATTTCCGTGTGTGTCTCTTTGTCTGCTCGCTGGCAGTTGCCACAAATGTTTGACATAATTTGCACAAAACGGCCTCGGTTGTTGTTGGTATACGGGTAACAAGGCAGGTGTCATCTGCATATATGCAAATATGCCAACTGCTCCAAGGAGAAACAATTGTTCCCTTTATCATTTCAAGCACTGGGTTTTGTTTGGGCTTTTTTAGCTCATTTAAACAAAGATCAAGCATTCTGTGGCAGCGTTGGCTCAGTCGCAGCAGCGTTAGCTCAGTCGTGGCAGCATTAGCTCAGTCGTGGCAGCGTTAGCTCAGTCACGGGAGCGTTAGCTCGGTCATGGCAGCGTTAGCTCAGTCGCGGCAGCGTTAGCTCAGTCGTGGGAGCGTTAGCTCAGTCGCGGGGTGGATCTGCCTTTGCCCATTGGGATCCCGAAGGGATAAAGCGGTTGGTGAGATGAGACAAAAGATTCATCAACTTAAAGAATGCTAAAGTCTTCTTTGGTAAGTTTCAGGCTGGTCTCCTGGTCAAATCTACCGGGTCGAATCTTTCCAGCCGCGCGCCCAGACACATCTGTAGCTTACCAAGGTGCAGATGTGCTTGGGTGCATGAACGCCACATACAATTCAATAAAACGTGTCCCCACCCAGCAGTGAAGACGATTCAAGCGTCCCACGTTCTTGTTTGTAATTGACCTGTCATTTTCATCCACCCCCTCTTCTTTCGGGCTCCTCCACAGTTCTCTTTCCATCAGGATCTTGTTTGGAGTCATGTGCTGGCTCGGCTATAAACAACTAATTACGCAAAAGAGAAAAAAGGAGAAAAGCAAAATCAATTGCAGCGGCGCGGGGCATCCAAATGTGCAGGATTTGAAACCAGTTTGGCAGCAGGCAGAACAGAGTACATATAGCAATTACCAGGCTCACTGACTTGTGACGGACTTCAACAAGATTATGGATGGGAAAGGACGGAAGCGCTACCATTATGATTTTTGAGTCACTGCAGAGGCCAAGTGATATCAACAAAGACAGACAGCCTCCCGCCATTGTTGTGTCTTCAGCAAATAAAAAGGGAATAGGTTTTGCATAATTGCGTAATCCTGAATCCATCTTCAGCTACCGCTGCCGCTGCTGTCGGCCCGTGTTACGCTGATTCTTGTACGGAGGAAGCGACCAAACTGTAAACCTTATCCAATCGCTTTAATTAATGACTGGCCATAATTAACTGACATTTAAATTTTAATTCATCAGACTCCCGCTTTATAGTGGCATCAATCACGGCGGTCTGTGTTCCAGTCACTCCCTTGGCAGTGCTAATTGTAATGAAGCTACGCCGGTCTTATGAGGAAGCAGCTGTGATTGATTTAAAATTAAAGTATCAGCGATTTATTGGCGGGCAGTTGCTGACTCGGCAGCTTATTGACGCTCTGCTGGGTGCAGCTCGGAGCCATGTCAACACGGTGGTTCTGTCGGACCAGAACACACACTGTTAGCATGCCGTAGCATCAGTAGACGTTTGCTCAGTACTCTCTGAGAATGCAGTTTGTGCCTAAATAAAAGCTCCCTAAATCACAAAAGACCGTTGCAGCTTTACTATTTTTGCCCAGCTCGTCGTCTTGATAGGAGGAATTATCTAATGTATACGAACACACACATCAGCGGTTCTGGTCACATTGTTGGTGCAGTTCCACCCTCTCTCCCACAGAATTCTCCCCTCTTTATGCCCCATGTTTCTGGGACTTTTCATTTCACCATCTCCAACGGCGGTTTAAAAATGAGACCTATTCCCTGTCTGCATTTGTTATTTTTGAATGCGTTTTCACCTCCGTTCAAAGGGGACTGAAAGTCGCTTTCATACTTTTCTGACGTCCGATTCAAGCCAACTCCAATCTTCTTTTTCTTTGGAACACAGTAAACACTTGGCTAAAGTTCGGCTGGAACGGCCACGTGTGACACGACTGCAAACATTGCACGCCGTCTAAATCAGGCATCATTCATGAAGCGTTGCTAGGATACGTTTCTCAGTTAATCAGCAGTGTAACTGATTGCTCACAACAACACGGTCATAATATTTCCATTAATACGAGAGTTTCGGTGGAGTTCTCTGACGTGCTGCAGGACGGAGGATGGGGGCAGAAACCTTCACTTTTCCTGGTGGGAAATGACAATTTCTTGGCTATTGTGGGGAAGAAGGATGAAAGGAACATTATTGTGCACATTCAAAATGGTGTGTAAAAAAATAAACATGATGTGGAGGAGAATACAGGTCAGAGGGAAAATGTGAATTACAAACCGCTTTTGAATTTATGGAGATTTATTTATTTCTGTTCACAGATGACAAATATCGATTTTACAGGATTTTTGTGGAGGCTCTATCATCAGAGCTGCAGCTGCTATTAAATGTCCCTGGATGGAACATGTGGACAGAGGTCACCGGGGCTGGTGAACACGTCTCTGACGGCTTATCTGGGCCTGTCCCACAGACGGGGCCGGAGCAAGACCCCTCTCCTCCCACCCAAACAGCACATCTGTTTCACCTGACCTCATCCCCGCTTGGCTCCATGATGTCTGGAGGCGTTTGTGGTCGTAGTCCTCCAGGAGAGGCTGCACAGAGCCGAGAGCCGGATGAATCATACAACACATGGACAGTGGCTGTGGAGATGAGGAAATGCTAATTAAAAAAAAATGCCCTTGGTGGTTTTCCTCACAGCATCAAAGGCCTGGACTCAACTCCCAGACCAGCAGAGGAATTTTCTCTGGTGCTAAATATTTACTCTGGCTTATCCAGACCGTGTTGGGAGAGATTCTCTCCTCATACATGAAGATGAAAACGTGAAAGACATAAACCCTCCAAACTAATTAACTGCTCAGAATATTGACAAACGAGTGCAACACACCCAGAATTCCGGGTGTTACTTTTACGCGGAGGGCATCAAACGAGCCACAGCCCATCACGCCTTCATAGGAGTCAGCAGGTTTGGGAGCAGGAAGTCACCCAAATGTGTTTCCTGTTGTGGTTTCATCATGACAGAGTGTCAACACAACACGATACAGTGGCCAAGTGTCCAGTGAACACATCACATGATCAATCAGGGTCATATTTCTCTTTCAGACATCAAGGCTTTGGCTGAATACTGTCACTCTTTGCTTCTGTGCAGCTTTAGAATCCATCAAATGGCAGCAGGAACCCGAGTCGCCTCTTCTGTGACACGCTGCCGTGCATCAAAATGTCCGACGAGCCCCAAAGGATAAAACATCCGGAGAGAACCATTAGAAGGTGGCTACAGGTGGCAAAAGTGGAGGTTACCTGGAAGTGCCGGTAACGGCAATTATCTGGCACTTGAATCGGACGCGTCGCCTAAATTTCCCAGCTCACCTTTGGGTCACCTGGAACATAAACCTCGAAGCAGGTCCAAATGCAACTGTTGGGTAGAACTGATCCAGCCCTGATTGAAACCTCCAGAGGATACGGCACACGTACACAGTCAGACTCAAGAGCTGATATTCATGTGTGTTTTTCTCCGATGCAACAGTGAAAGACACGTTTAAATGCAGTCAGATTTTCCGGTTCTGGGCTGGCGAGGAAAGAATAGAGGAATGTCCGGGGTCTAGAAACTAAGAAATGCATTTCAAATATCATATAGATTGAGATTTGTAACAAATATGAAGGACTCTTAGGTCAGGCTTCACTTGTCTGTGTGTCTCTTAAAGCTTCCGGAGGATCATCGTTCCCAGACAAATGTGAGCAGACGAGCAGAAGTGTTGACATGTGGGATTGATGTTTGGAGTGGATCGAGAACGGAAGCGCTCCCCAATTGGGAAAAGATGGGTAAGCAATGAAAAATGGTAGTTGCTGCAACACGGGTCGGGAGATTTCTCCCTGTTCTCTGCATCTTAAGAGCCGGAGCTTCGGCCCACTGCTCCGATCCCAACGATAGGACGAACACTGTTAACTGGAACAATAAAGGCAATAAAGACTAATGTTCTTGTGTCATGAATGCTGTGTGGACCCCAATATAGGTGATTGTATATTAAGCAACTCTAATTTAATCTTTTCTCCTGTTTTCTACTCAATTCTAACAGTCTAATTAGTTAGAATATCTGAAAATCCCAGGATGGGAGTCCAAGTCCTGCAGCATCAAATTGGATAAGAAATATTGGGTGGAATTCTTCCACGAATCCACCAAAGGTTCAGGATCATTATTTTATTCTTTTCTTTCTTGTCTGCCGTCTTGTTTTCACTGCCGCGCTCGTCCTCGCTGCTGCTGCTGTTATTACTAATCCTGCTTCTGTAATAATTGGAATATGTTGTATGTAGAATCAAGGATGTATGAAGAAAGGAAAAAAAACCTCAACAGCAGATGAAACCGGTGAAATTACAGAGGTCATTCCAAAAATGTAACCCTAAAACTCTGGCTTCAAGTTGCTCCAACATGCTGTCGATCAAGGTTCTTCCATGTGAGGAAGAGGAAGTTTCCAGGCTCATCTTGAGTAACACAAACATGGCTCCCTCCAATCTTCTGTCATTGGGATTTAATTGCGTGTGTAAACAGCAACTGTTGGTGTAACGAGGTGACTTTGTGCTGGAGGAATCCTTGTAAGCAAACCCAACCATGACGGTGCGTCTGTCGTTCTGTGTTTGATGAGCTGGTCCGGGCTAACGTGACATCGCCGAGGCTGTTAAAACAACTCAAATGGCTCCTGCAGCAGCACCAAACTCGTTTCTCAATATGCTGCCCTGATTATTGTGTTGTTTTGTCTATTTAAAGCGCGCGACCTCTACCGCGCCGCCCAGAATATCCTCCTTTATAAATAACGCCCTAAATAACTTTATATTCAATCTTTTCCCCATCACCAATCTGGATGCACTGGAGTCATCATGGCGTGCAAGAAAAACACCTCCCAATGTTTTTTCCAAATAATACAGATGAAGTTTTATTTAAAGCCTTTTGAGCTGCAGCTTTGCTCACTTCTATATTCCATGCATTCATTCCCAAACACCTCAAGGACACACGGTCACGCTGCGTCACAGGTTTAATGAGATTTGCATCATCCTCACCTCTCAGGTTAAAAATGTCAGAGTCCCATGTGTTTATTTTTCAGATCCCCGGGTCCTGAGCAGGACTCGGCTCCTCACTTTCCGTCCCCTGTGACACCTGTAGAAAGACGTTCCAAATCACCCTTTTCTTCCGAAGAATTTTGAACTTTCCCACACTTGGGTGTTTAACCAGTCACCTACCTGTGCTGTTCAGCCGTCTGACTCGTGAATAAATATGAGCTGTCATACATTATGCAAAGGAAACTGGATCTCTACAGCTGTTCGACATCACCCTGGACGCTGAGACCTCCACCTAATTAAAATGAAATCTGCCTTTCATTATGAATGAGGCCCAGGTGCGCCTCATTAAATCTGGCTCCTCCGTTGCCAAAATACATTCGCACCCATGTGAAGTGTGTGCCGTCTGTGTCTGGCCCGCTGGAACGTGGTGGCTGTGGTGGCTGCGCGCTGGAAGGACAACTCGTTTATGGGCAGTTAAATTTGTTTCCTGCATCAATGCTGTCAAACACACGATGGTGTGTGTGCGCCCGCCAGTTAGGTTACAGCAGCACATCACATGCCAGGACAATGAAGAGTCCTCTGCTCAGGGCCTCCGTCAACGCGCAGCAGTCCGCCCTGGCCAGACGCTGTCACAGAGAACACCGGGAGACGTCGCGCACTGCCTGTCTTTCCATCTGGGAGAGCACGTTTTGATTTCACCGGTGGGACGTGCAGCGACAGAAGCCAGATGATTGCGGGATGAGTCGCAGCAGAGCTGTTTGATTCCTCTGAGTGGCCGAGGGAGCTTTGGGATCGCAGAGTTCTCCATCTGCCGTCCTGGACGACCCGCTTCAGAGGGCTGGCTCAAGCCCAGCGGAAGTCCAGCGCCTTGCCCATCCCTCCCCTTCAGTCTCGCCCCTGAGGCCTCATCTGAAGTTGTCAGGCCAACCCCCTCGTGGCAAGATGCCAGCGGCGCTGTTGGGATCACAGCTTAGAATAACCCACCAATTTATCAAAGCAGCCTGCCAATGGCGGCCGTGCTGAGTAGACACTTAACTTCAGGACAAGTTCCACGGAGACTTCAGTAGTGTAAACATCAGCCCGTTAATGGCACTCAACACTTCAGGCCGTAGATGATACAGCTGGATCTAAAGGACGCCGCCACCGCGTCGGAGCGTCACACTTGAACTTCTCCCACAGCTCAGAGTGCAGCCGCTCGACCTCCGTGGTGGAGCTGCAGCTGCTGCTCCTCCCGAGAGTCCGACCCGCCCCACATCATCAGCAACTCGTCAGGACTTTCTACACGTCTGATTAAAGCCTCGCCAGACTTAAAATAACCCCGTTTTAATGCCGAAGGTAATCAGACGGCTCAGAGGGAGATATCAAAGAAAAAGAACAAAGCATAATATATTTAAGAGGCAGCCAACTTTAGCCCAATATGTTGTGGAAACTTGTTTATTTCTCTTTGCTTTGATCACTCTAATCCACATTTTAAGTCAGCCAAAAGCGGCCACTTGTACACCGCACCTTCAGCATCTTTTAGGCTTTTACCAGTTTAATTAATTCTGGAAAGACATTTGAATCATAAATCACCTTCAGGATTTAAAATGCAACAATTGCAGCATCATTTATGCTGATCTTCATCTTCAGACAGCTTCCCCATTGAATAAAATTCTACAGCACATCTATATCATTTTTAAATTAGGTAATAATCTACATCTAATTCTGTTATTGATTATAACCATGGTAAATTATGAACCCTCATATAAGCCATTGATGGACTTTTGCACAGAATAGGAACCGAATTTTTCACGAGGATGTGGCTGCCATGGCAACATGGAAGGCACACAAGCCTGCCTGATGTCATTTTGTAAGCATAAAAGTCTTGAGGAAAATATGAAATCAGATGAACGTGGATGTTGGAATACACTGGAGCACGATTATGACGGCGCATCAATAATGTTGCTGTGATGCTGTTAATCGCTATTGACAACCACAGTGATGTGAAAGGTTTTAAGATGGAAATTGCTGAAGTTGAAGAAGCAGCGCCGGCAGTTTGCCATGGTGACCGTCCCAGAGACGGGACAAAAGGACAGATGCCAATGGGACAAACAAAGAGCCATTCTATCCTGATAGATGCGACCTTTGCTCTAATCAATATCGGATTTTTTGTAAGGAGGAATGTGATTATACAGTAGACCGGATGATTTGTGAGCAAACGTAGTGGAATCGCAGTGGAACTGTGCACAGACTCGGCTGACAGTCTGTCGCAGTGGGTAGGATGCCTATTTGGCTCCATCTGCACAGAATGGCAAAGTCCAAAATATGATGGTGCCAGCAATGGAACCCAGACAGAAAAGTGGGAGAACAAAGTATAAATTGCGGCGGATTGGCCCATGTAATTAGTTCCTGTGAAATGCTACACCTTAGCTTTGTGCATGAAAAAAAAGTTGGCTTAGGGATGAAGCTGTTGGCGAGCTGTCCTGAATGGTAAAAACGATCACTCTGGAGGTTTAATTTGGCTTAAAAACACATCGACATAATCCGCTGGCAACATCCTTTCGGCCATTCCATTTGTGTATTTGCCAGAATTTAATCAATAGTTTAATCTGGTGATTAGCATCTTCCGCAGCCCAGTCTGACAGCATCCTTTCATCATCCCCGTCAGCTTCCTGTGCTGCGGTTGTGGAACGTTACGCAGGAAATGGGGAAAAAGTCTGACACTGGATCCTGAAAACTGCCATTAACTTTGGAAAAACTACTTGCAAAAGCTAGTTTTAGATTCCTACTTTAGTTTGGAATGTTTAGTTATTTGTATTGGGTTGAAACCTGCAGCACTGATGCCATTTTCCCTGTACATTATGCAGCTCCTGCATAATGTACATAAACCCAAACCTGAGTCCTGGCCGGGCTTCCTCTCCCTGTTTTCAATGACAAATGGAGCACTAAGATTGTACTGAGAGGGTGATTTATGCATGCTTTATGGATATTTGGAAGTTTAAGCAGTCATTCTTCTTTTTAAAGTCGAGACTGAATTATTTCAACAGCACCCTGTCAGAATAGGGCGCCGTGCACGGCAAGGGCGTCCAGATCCAGTACGGGATTTCCGTCCTACCGGTTAGACACCACTTTCAGATGGTTGGACAGAAAACCTGGCTGGATCGAGACCCCGGAGGACTGGGACAACCCTGATAGATTATAGAAAGATGTGATTGCAATTTAAGAGCAACTCATGTTTACACGTATGTGTATGTTATTAACAGAGCTAGACCATCAATTATGGGGTTTTTTCCCTCAAAGAAAAACGCTAAAGCTCTTCCCAGAGAAACATTTATTTCTTCTGCGTGCAACAACAAACCATGTCTATCGTGTGTTTGTTAATGGAAATCTCATTAATGAAAGTGCAATATTAATGGCTCATTAGGCGGCACAATAATTGACTGAAGACATCTTGTTTACCTCTGCTGAATTACAGGCGTCACAAAGACCAGCGTGTCTGCATGCATCACAACTGCATTTCACACAGAACTTCCACCATTAGCAGGAGCAGCTTCATCAGACGCTGGATTGTTTGTTGGCCCCGCATGAATCAAAGCTTTTATAATTGAAAATGGGACCTTGCGATGGTTTATGATTCGTGATAAATGTTTACAGCAGAATCTTCCAACGACGCTCCATCAGACCTCCTGGATCTCTAGCTTTAGCAGATCATCAGATTTGAGGCTTGATGCTGCTTATTTGATGAGCGAACCCTGACCAGAGCCTGCATGTGTAGGCAGCATCTTTACATCCACTGTCCCTTCTCTGACGTGTCCGACCCACCTCAGTCTGGCCTCTCTGGCTTTATCTCCAAACATCGAACTGGTTTAATCAGCCTCTTGTCGGTCTTGGACCCCTTTTTTAACTAATAGAAATATTAGTAATCATCTAAAATGACCTGAAAGACATGCTAGGGTTACACCGCACCACGTCTCCGCTACCATACAAGCAAATGGAGGGAATAGAATAGAAGGAAAACGTTCTGCTCCAGCTGTAGACCAACATTCTTAAGAACATCGGTCAAAGGCTAACACCTACACACAGTAAAGTTCTAGTTGTATTTACGTCACCTCTCATATCTCATAGAATTCACCTGCATGCACTTGTGCCAGCCAACGCAGGTCACCGCCATACAAACCGGGTCTCTGCTTTGCTTCGCTGGCAGTTAAAATAAATCATGAGCAAATGGATCCAGACCAAAGCTGCACAGATCGGTGCTGAAGGCCAAAGGTCGAACTGGGCCAAAAAGTGCACAAAAGGCATCTGTTGTGAAAAAGGATGGTGGTGCTGAAGGTTGCTGTGAAAACGGTGCCGGCAGTGTTGGAAGAAAGGAGGCTTGATAAAACCACCCTTATCGTAGTGCGGACGACCTCGGAGTTCAGGCGTCGTGCAGCACAACAGCAGCAGCGTTCGTTATATACGACTTAAAGTACAGAACACGGTTCAGACTCCAGCTCTGCACCCTGGAAAGGTCTTCACGAGCCACGGTGCACCGAGGCAAAAATTGCCAAACTTCAGCATTTATCCTCCCGAATCTGTGCGTCCTCAACATATACAGCAGAGAGACTCACCAAGGATGAGCATTTGTGTTGTGGAGCCCTTTGAATTTATATTCCCGCTGCAGCCTTCAGAAGTACACTAAAGCACCTATATCCGGGCAGGCCTTGGAGGATTTCACAAGCATGCCGGGGGAATTCGGCACAACAATAAATCAAATGTGCTCGCCCGTAATTATTGCCTTTGCCTTCATGGATCTGGGAATTTTCTCTTGTAAACTTTCTCTTATTGGCTGAGGGAGCAGGAGCCCTTGTGCATTCTGAAAGACAAGTGAGCGGGAATTTGGAATGTCAGTTTAATTGGTGTGTTTGGGGCTCCAGTTGTACGCTGCAAATTAGTTCTAGTGTGCAAGTCAAGGACAAAGGGCTCGACACTCTGATATGTGCACGCAACCGTGATGAGTTGCCGCGCAAACACTGTCTGAAATGTTGAGTGGTGCTGGGAAAGGCTACGCGTGACTCCCTGAACGTTCCAGCACTTTCAGTGGTTCCTGTTGTAGCATTTTAATATGATCTATACTGCGTGTGTCTGCTCATGTACATTATATAGCAGCACTCTGGCTGTGTTTGTGTAATAATAGATACTCTGAGTGCTGTTTGCAGTAAATTACGAGGCCAAGAATGCTAATATATAGCAGCACAGGAATGTCCTTGTCTCTGCATAACACTATCTGGTGCTTGCTTGTTAAATCCAGCAGGAATAAAATATTGACAAGCTACATTTGTATATTTTATGTGACGTGGAACCCAGTAGGCTACATAAGCTTTGAGGCTCAACTTAAACACCATGAGAAGGCAAAGTACACATCCTGTCACAGTTCTGCGACCAATGCGCTCCACGAGCTTCGTCTTCGCTCATTTCCACACATTTGTTTTAAAGAGACGGACTAATTTAGCGAAAAGTTGGATTTTCACTGGGAGCTCAGAAAGTTTGTTGGCGCCCACCCCGACACACCGTGTGGTCGTATAGCAGTCTCTTTGTTCGGTGCAGTGTGTGTGTGTGTTCATGCCCTATTCTCTTTGCCTTTCCTGAACTGGTAAAACCCAGAACGTGGGAAGAGAGGGCTGACTGTCTCTACTGCGGCTCAGAGACCCTCTGACATAGTTTCAGTTCCTGGGGTTTGGATGATCTGCAGTTCTTACAGTTTTAATGGGCGGAAGCCTAAAAAGACACAGCATCAAGCTTTATAGTTGAGGGCAGCTGGAGTCACGAGCCTGGACTGGGTCAAACCATCTGACTGTTGAGGCATCAGAACCAGGAACCCCCAAAAATATGAAAATCAACAGACTCAAATGTTTGCAAGGACCCACATGAGCAGTGACAGGCAGCCCAAGGGCAACATGGAGAACACGGCTTTTATACACAGGAGGAGACGAGACAACGAGGCCCAGGTGAGACAAGACAGGTGGGACAAAGCAGGACGATCAGGCGAGGACGTAGACAGGAAGGACGAAAACCAGGAGAGAAAAACTTCTCTCTGGAAATGATCACCGGTAAACAGACTAAAAAAGACAATGGAACTCCCACTTTGATTTAAAGTCTGAATCCATTGCAAATCTCTCAGTAGCAGAACAAAAGCTCCAACAGCTGACGGACTTTGTCCATGTGAGAGGCTTCGATGGGATCTTTCAACAGCCCAAAGTTATTCGGAATAAGTTCTGTCCCCTTCAATTACAAGGTCAGCGTGCGTTATCATTAAATTGCTCAACAGCCCCGGGGCAACGGCAGCTTTTGGACCCCCATTAACCTGTTTCTGGATGTTAAAATGATGAGTTTACCAAAGTGCAGCGTCAGCATGAGTCTAAAGAGAAGGTGCTTCAAGATTTGGTCAAAACAGCAGCTGTTTTATCAGAAACAAGCTTTGACTTCACCTTGATGTCGTTGAGCCAGTTGGTGCAGCAGGACGGAGCAGCGGGGCTCGAACCCCAACCCACCACTGCTGCTCAGACCTGAAGCCTCCTATGATATCCTCCACATGGTTTGGTCAGGAGGCCTCATTTTGTTGCATGAGCACGAAGGCTGGATTCACTCTCACCAGCTGGACCGTTTATGGCCCACCTTCAGCAACAATACAGGAACATCTGGGAAAAGCAGGAGAGCATCCCAGTCACGGCATCACTGGAGGCGTACGGCTGGAGTCTGCAGCCGCTCCGAAACAGTAGCTGCGTGATCGGGTCTAATCCCTCCAGGAAGAGGAGGCAGGAAGCATCCAAATGTCACCTCAGCCAGGTTCTTCGCAGCTGCTCCTGGTTTGGCACCGGTGAGCTTTGGAGACGAGACCTGCTGCGATCCTCTTCTCCACCACAACATAAAGGAGCTCAGGCTGAATCCACAGTTGCTTCTATTTGTGTCCACGAGTGCACCTTCACCCACAAAGATCATGTTTAGCAAATGTAGCGCGGCGCCGCGGCGGTGTTTTGCCTAACCGCTGGATAACGCGCACTTGTTCGTGTCCCAAAGTTAATTATGCTCATTTTTAACGCACTGGAACGTCGCTGGTGTGTTCTCGTTGTCTGCGCAGCCACAAGGAGGCCGCGGGGAGCAGTAAGTAATGCTGCACAGCCGCCGCACGCCGCCGCGCTCCAGTAATTGCGCCTCGCACTGCAATCGCTTTGGCCCCCAGTTCCCATCCGCCGGTGACACAGGTTGTTTTTCACGCCGCTTCTCGGGACACCGTCGTAAATAGTGTAATGTTTCTCTCTCCGGGGAGCGCTGAGGCATTGTTGTAGTCACCCGCGCAATCTGGGAGCATCACAACACCATTTTTCACTGGGAAGAAACAAAGACGAATGGATGTTCGGGGCGGTTTTACTGTAGTTCCAAACCGGCAACAGGTGAATCACAGCTCTTTTCAGATGAACTGCATTCATTAGATTAAACTGGGGCTGTTGACTGGCCAGCGGAAGGGTTCCCCATTTCTTCAAGGGTTGTCCAATTTCAGTCTTTGTCCACTTGACGTATATTAAATGAAAGTCTGCAAATGAACAAAAGAGGTGTTTTGACAGGCAATTTAAAAAACTGGAACCAACAGACGAATGCAACATAAAGAACCTTTAGAAATCCAGACACATTTACAACTAACATCAGAAATGTAAGAAAAACCACCAGTGAAGAGTGTTTTCTCTGCAGCTCTGAGCCGTGGGAAGATAATTAATGTCAAAAACGCGCAGGGGTACAAACAGACTACGGCTTTGCTCTCGGACGAAATGGCCGAGACGCCACGAGGCTTTAAAGCCGAGGCCGCGTTTGGATGAGACGCATTCCAGCAGGCTGCACTGCACCGAGCTGCTGCTGTCTCCAGCCCTTTAATGAGGCTGTGACAGCATCCCTCAGTGCCCCCCCAGCCAGAGAGGGGGCGATTGCACCCACCCGCGGCCGCCGGGGCTCCACTGCAATTTACATGGGCTACACCAATTAATCAAATAAGGTTGTTTTTTTTTCTGCTGTTTGCATTTTTCTTTCGTGATTTCAGCCCTCCAGAAGTGGTTTTGATGACTTTAATAACGGTGCACCCCCCTGACCTTGTTGTCAAGGGCAAAGTTGGTGACCACAGTGTTTCAGAGCTGCAATTAAACTCTTTTGTGGCAGCAGAAGTGTTTTCTGGTCCCAGAAACTTGCCCCAGGATGGGAGGACCTTTGAAAACACAGTTTTCTTCTTCTGATGGACAGAAGAATTTCAGTATATGATAATGAGAGTCAAGCAGAAACGTGTGTGTGTGCGCGTGTGTGTGTGTGTGTGTGTGTGTGTGTGTGTGTGCTTGTGTTCTCCCATTTACTACATATTGAGTCCCAAAATCCTTATTCTACCACCCCCCCCACCCCCCCACCCCCCACTAATACAAATTTGCATTAAGGTGAGGGTCAAGGGTCAAGGGTCAGATTCAGGGACTTAGTCATGATGGTGATTTAGAATGTATTACATCCTCCCAAAGATAGAAACAGAGATTTGCATGTCTGTGTGTGTGTGTGTATACACGTGTGTGTATGTGTGTGTGTATACACGTGTGTGTGTGTACACTTGTATGCTTGTGTGTGTATGTGTGTGTATAGACTTGTGTGTTTTGGGAGCATGTGCATTTGTGTATGTGTCTATACACTGTGTGTGTGTGTGTGTGTGTGTGTGTGTGTGTGTGTGTGTGTGTGTGTATACACGTGTTCTGTGTGTGTGTTAGCTGTGACGCACTGATGACTGTGCAGAATTCCACAAAAGCTTCCAGGCAAAAAGCTGTTTTCATTAGTTGGAGTTAACGAATGTTCTTCTTCTTCTTCTGTCCTGGACATCCGTGCAGTCGGGCCCATTAAGAGCGACTGAGGAGACGCAGAGTTTCCTGTTCTGCTTAATAACGGCGGTAAATTGGCATTTAACTCAAGAGTCCACTGGGAGCACAGCATCATAATTAGATATTTCTTCAGCAGCTTCCACGCGAATCCAAAGCACCGTTTCAAATTGCTCCCCGCAAACAAAAAATCTCAAGAAACGGAAGCGAAAGCGAGCTGAGGGTTGATGCCATGACCAAAATAACTGGAAGCCTCCCCGGTCACACTGGCGGAGCCACGAATGTGGCGCCCTTAACTCACAATAACCCCGCGAGCTGACTGTCTGAACCGCCGCCAGCTTCTTGGCTGACAACCTCCATGCAAACGTTGGCGTGTGTGTACGTGGTCAGTATAGGAGGCGTAGATTGGATGTGTGTTGTGTCCCCACAGAGCACCCGGTGCCAAACTGGGTGGCTGGCAGCAGATGGTGTGGGGTGTGAGATTAGACTGGCACTGACACATGACATGAGGCTGAGGGTGAGAGCAGTGAGAGATCTCCTCCATGGGAATTAGCTTAGCGACGAGGGGGAGTAGATTTACATACATGTGTGTAACCAGCTCAGCCTCAGACACTGTTTATTTCACCTCAGGCAACGGCTGATGAATGCATTTTCCCTCCATCGCTCTCGCCCTCCCTTAAAAGTGTGCTTGTGCTTCTTATATTCTGCTTTCCCTGTGGCCTTAAGTGCTGAAAGTTTATTCTAAGAGGATGAATTACTGAGTGACCACTGACTATTTTGCATTCTGCCCCGACAAGAAATGCCGCTGCTGCAGCTGGACGCCGGAGCTGCCGGAGTTCATTAATAACAAGTGAACAATGTATTCCTTAAAAAAAAAAAGGTAATCGAAAATCTGATGTGCTCGGGAAAATACCGCAGTAACTGTATTTTTAGAGGGGTGAATTAAGGACGAGAGCATTGATCAAGGGCATGAATTTGAGTGGGCCCCCATGTTAAATCGCAAGGTTATTGACCCCGTGTAAAACCTCCTGCTGACAAAGTAGAAAAGGGACTTGAATAATATATTCAGGAGAAAATGGCGAGGGGCAGTAATTTGATACCCCCGTGGCAAGGTGATCTGAAAGTCAAGAGGAGCTTAAAAAGAATAATGACTTTAAAATGTTGCATTTTGATGAGAAAAGTGCCTCAGACCCACTGTGAGTTAAATTATCACGCCCTGTTAAAGGACTCTGGTAGACACGGCACTGGTTGGTGTAATTGATCATAGCAGGGTCAAGGTAGGGAAAATGTTAAAAAGGTTTTAATATTACATATCCGTTTATATCGAATTGGCCGAGTGTATGGATGAGTTTGTCCAGTAGGTGGCGACACAGGTCTCGAAATAAGAGGGGAAAATGGGTTTCTTTAACAGATGTGATTCCTCACGCCACCGGCAGAGGACAGCAGAGCACAGTATTTACCAATTTTAAGGAAAAGATCATTTGGAATTATTGATATTTTCTTTGCTCGTGAAGCAATTTGTGAGATTTATTATAAGCTAAAGAGACACCTGAGATGACCATTTCTTCAAAAATTTGCTTTTCATTATCTGTACCCAGTAAACATTTAGTTTAATAAAGACAATCATGGCATTTTTATCGACAGCACTGATCTCACCACTGATGGGGAAATGATTTAAATTGGAAACAAATCTGCTCATTAAAGCATGTTTCTATTCCTCCTGTCAATCCCCTGATTGACACACACTCAATTTCCACATCAATTTTGATAAGTTATTTACAATTTATTCCATTTGTTTTTCATTTATTTGTGCCGACCAGACCAGCATTCTTTCACTTAAAACCTTAAAGAACACTTTGCCTGTTGACCCTGGAATTTAAAGATTTAGCGTTGAAGATTTGGGCTGTTTTCTTGAAGCTCAGCTATCGTCTCCTAACAGTGAGCTGAAGGATGGTCTGTTTGAAAGGGTTAAATTAAATAAATCTCTCTAAATTAGAATTTAAGGACAGATAAATTTGATAAAAGATTCAACTCAGAAGCCAGAGGACTAAAAAGGAACAAAATGTATAAAACATATACTAGACTTAGCTGAAGATATTAGCATGAATAAAGATGACATATTTGAGGGTGAATTA
Source organism: Takifugu rubripes (assembly GCF_901000725.2). Taxonomy (NCBI): domain Eukaryota; kingdom Metazoa; phylum Chordata; class Actinopteri; order Tetraodontiformes; family Tetraodontidae; genus Takifugu; species Takifugu rubripes. The sequence continues at coordinate 17,388,009 of NC_042303.1, read as the reverse complement.
ATAGTTTATGCCAACTTTTTTCACTTACCAATTTAATTTTACAATGTCTATAATTTATGTCTTAATCCAGACATGTCTCCAAAATTAAAGGCCTCTTTGCATTTAAATCTATTTTTCTTGGTTCAAATCCATTTAAATGGCTAAAGGTATTAATTTAAGTAGGTTTGAAAAATGAAAAGCCGCTTTTAATAATTGAAACATGCAGGCTACCAGAGCCATTAATTGATCCTAACCTGCAGTTTATAGTTATTTATTGTTTTGTGTCTGGGTTGAAATAGAAGGGTTCAAGTGTAACTTTTGTAATAAATATTCATTTTGTGCACTGAAGTGAAAAATAAGTGGACACAAACACAATTTGGGGGATGAGGTTCTACACAGAGGCGCAGCGACGACGAGGGCGACTTCATCGGATCTACAGGACAACACAAAGAGGCCAGACAGAAACTCCATTACTGGGAAATAGGAGTCTACTGTCATGTGACTGTGTGTGTGTGTGTGTGTGTGTGTGTGTGTGTGTGTGTGTGTGTGTGTGTGTGTGTGTGTGTGTGTGTGTGTGTGTGTGTGTGTGAGACCATCAAACTGCGCCTTTATTTTGTCTGATGAAGAGCTGCTCCACCACGCAAGGCCGGGCTGATGTCATCGGGCTGTCAGACACAATGACAGGAAGCCTTTCTGCGGCTGGGGGGACCAATGAATGAATGAATGAATGAATGAATGAATGACAGGGTGGTCGTTGCTGGTGGACTCATCATCTTCTACAAAGGAACCTGACAAAGCAGAGCAACGCTCATATTCTTATTATACGCGGTGATATGTCTCACGCTGCTCTCTGCTGTCGGTGAAATCCTTTTTTCTTTACTCCTCTTCATCAGTGGGATTTCGTCATGTGTTGCTGTCGGAATTCTCCCTATCTGGGGGGGTGGGGGGTGGGGGGGTGCTATATATACACCCTGCCCCACCCCTGATCCTCTGACAGACAAAAGCTGCAAAACAGAGTATTTTTGGAGTCTAATGCACATTATACAGCACTGTGTGTGTGTGTGTGTGTGTGTGTGTGTGTGTGTGTCTTGCGAGGACTTTGTTGGTAAACAGGTTAATCCATTTGCGTGCCGCAGCTCCAGATGGTTGATCCAGCTCCTACGTATCTCATTGGAGGGCTGCAGTCACCCTGAGGGGGCATTTTAGGTGGACTCAGAGGCTCCCACTGGTGACGAGGGGGCAGCTGAAGCCACCGTATCTTACTGGAACAAGCTAGAAGACCCAGAAAGGAGCCAAGTTAAACCTGAACCACGACCGCTTGCAGCTGAGCTGACAGATGACGTCTAATGAGATGCAACCAGATTATTAATTGACTTTCAGAATTCCATAGCCTTGTCTCCATGGCAACTAAACCAGCCATCTCTCGCTTGTCCTGAAAAGAATAAAACAGCCCCTATTCACTCTTCTCCTTTCTTCTCCCAATAATGCATTGATGAGTACAATGCAGCTCCTCTGGTTCAAAACTGGTACCCGTTAATGTTATCAGAGGAGTAACGAGGTTTAATCAACGCAGCAGCGCGTGATTCTAGCGATTCTATCTGACCCAGCGCGAGTATTAATGACTCAGATGTATGAGCTGAGGACAGATACTGAGGCCTTTCAGAGGCAGACAGAAGTAGAGCAGGTGGGAGGGGGAGACGGGTTTCTGAGGTTCTGGCTTCCCGCTGACACCAACATGGTCGCCTCTGGTCTCTGTCAGGGTGACATCAGCCAGCCCCCCCTCCCGAATCCCCTTCCTGACACGCTGAACCCCACATAGATCACATCACGCGTCCTCGTCAGACAGATAACAAGGTCCAGGATGTCTCCTTCTGCTGGACAACACAGGAAATGAGGGGGCACGGCGGACACGAGAACCCAAACAAAGTCATTACATGCTTATAAGCATGGTTTGAGCTTCCTCAGGGGGTCCAGATTAGCGAAACAACCAATAGAAGTTTCCTTTTGTCCCCTGTTGTAGCACTTTTTCCCATATACTGGAGGAAAGGATCTGCTTCCACCAAGTGGGCTCTGATCCCATCTTGGGAGGGGGGGCAGACATTAGCAAAGCCTGAAGTCCTGCAGCCTGATATTGAAAACACAGTTGTTATTACAAACGGTCCATTTGTGTTAGCGTCAGGGGCTTCATCAAGGTCTGACTGGGACTGGGACACAGCAGCCTGCTGTTTATGACCGGAATTAAGCTGAAATCCAATTATTTTTATCTTGCCTTTAATTTCCTCCTGCGATATGAAACCGTTGCTGTTCTGTCACTGCGGAACAAACAGCTAGAGCACGAGGACCTAAAGTGTTTGGCAGGTGAAGGAAAGCCAAAGTCCCCCCCCCCCCCACCATGAGCATCATCGCCGTGGACACGGTGCCAGACCGAAGATGCAAAGGCGAGGTCAACACCGACGCCTCGTTATCGCTCAAATGATGTTGCTGCTGGCTGAAAATGTGTCTTCATACATAATAACGTCGGCACCACTCAGAGCCGACGGGGTCACGTCCTGCACACTCCCGTCTAGGAGCTTTATAAGCATTTAATGGAATGATAACGCATCATCCTTCGTCAAACAGTGTCAGTTATTGAATAAAATGTTCCATCGATGAAAACTGGGCCCATGTGAAGGTTTATTTCTATTGATTGTAATTGTTTCCTTTAAATTAGCTGTGGGGCCCAAGTCTTGGTTAGGTTCGGTCCTGATGTAAACTTATTGATTTGTTGGTACCTGTTAAAAGCCACTGGGCTTCCTATTATCAATCTCATCTGTTCCCCTGTGAGAAGTGTTTACTCCCCCTCCTGAACGTGCACTCGCCCCTTCAGATGCCTCTCAAAGATATTTAATTGAAAGCGGCGTCGGCTCCGACTCTCATCCCTTTTGTATCCCCCCCCCCCCCCCCCCCCCCGCAGAACCAGCGTCAGAGCTCTGCACCGCTCACGCCTGCAGGGCCGGAACAGGAGTGACGTTGGCCCGCTGTAGGACTCACTCTGGCTGACGTCTTTATCTGGAATGACATTATGTTGTTTATCCTCGGAATCACACGCTCGTAAATTAATATCCAAACACCGCCGTGCGTAACGTGTGTTCGCAGAGATCTGATATTACCCATCAGCCTCTCTGCCCGGGCACAAACAGAAAGGCAATTATGTGCTTGATCACGCCGTCGCTGTGCTGCATCCATGCACGCCGAAATTTAATTATCTAATAGTAATTTGTGTCAGGAGCAGAGGAGCGGCGCTGCTTCTGAGGAAGTGCTGCGTTTGATTCAAAGACAGGCGCACCGTCCCCCTGCCTTCATGATGAGAGTGAGCTCTTACCCTGATTAAACGTCATAAATGCTGAGTGACCAGCTTTCCTCTGCCGGTGCCTTTAAATGCAGCTCCGGAACATGCTCACAAAAAGCACGCGTGTTCTGATCTGAGTGCCCCCCCCCCCATGCCAATATATTAGAAAGTCCTCCTTTTCTCCTCTTAAATGACTGACGGCTCTTTGGCACCTGTTTCCCATCTCTGCTTAAAATTCCGCTGCGATATTTGCATTGCTATGGAAACAGCTTTCGTACCGTGAGCCCCCCATCGCCGACACCCTCATCCAGACGCTGGGGTATTCCCTCAGACTTTATTGGGTGAGAGGATGCTCCTTGTAGATCTCATAAAGTGTAAATGATTCCGTGAAGGCGTGTGATCGAGCCCTGGCGCTCTCCCCGGGGAGAACGCCTGCGCACGAAGCAATATGCTGGAGGAAAACGCCCTCCTCCAACCTGCTGCTGATATTAATGACGGATCGGGAGCCACGTCGGTGCCTCTGGCGCTTCCTGCATGTTGCTGCCTCGGGGCTGCGACGCTGCCTCGCCAGGAGCCACAGGGAGGCTGCAGATGTTGTTCACACGATGCAGCGGAGCCACCAAAAACCCCTCATTCACTAAATCTCAATTGTCATCCTGTGTCCTATCCCATGATGCATTGCTGCAATATAGCAACGCCGCCTGGAGTCTACCGGAAAACCAGGCACATTATCCTGAACTCCTCGGATTGCTTCGCCACGATCATGTATCATTTAGTGTTCTTCATGCACGACGTCTCAAACTGTTCTGAACACAGTTTTTCTGTTTACTTGGGTCTTATAAACGACACAAGAGCCGGGAAGTGGATCCAAAGCTGTTCTATTGCAAACAGCTTTCCTCCAGATGAGCTGATGCGCTCTGTCCTTGTTGACAGGAAAGCGAGTGCACGTGAGCGCGAGCCTCCACCACAAACCAGGTTCTGTTTCCTTTGGTAAAGTCGTACTATCACCGTTCCTCATTAAACATTCACTCTCTTACCGACATGAGAGGAAGGGAGGCGCCGGAGCGAACAGGCAGGGTTGTTTTCCTCCCCCAGTCGGGATCTGCTGTGCTGGGGGGCAGTTTTTGTGCTGCACCGCTCTTTTAGCAGCATTTATCTTCAAAAAGAAAAGAAGAAAAAGTCCTGCATCGTCTTTTTACGTATCTGTAGCGACCATTCTACTGTTTACAGTCACCTGATGCTGATAAAATGGATGGTGCTGGTTTTCCTGCAGCCCAGAGTTGTACCTTAAATCCTCTATGCTCTCAAAGTCGATGGGGTTCATGCAAAACATTGTATATTGTGTTCAAAGCTCCCCTGAGGAAGCTCAGCTACCCCTTTATTCTCTCATCATGTGATCGCTCCGCCTTGTAGCGTGAATATTTCATATCTACGTGATTCGCTGAATGATTTTACACTTAATGTTCATTTCACATTGGCACTACACAAGACTGGGAGGAGCCATAATGTTCCAAATAAACCCTTTGAAAGCGCCTTTGAATTCCACATTAGATAAATACAACACTGAAAAGCATTGATTTGTGCATTTGGAGATGCGATCCATCTTAATTTTTGATGAAAGCCTATGGGCTGACTGCTATAGTGGGACACACAGCACAGACTGCATATTTACTTCCAGCTCATTTATTCTCATTATGCAGCCCTGCAGACCTCAATGAGGGGGATTTCTGCCCCGCAGTGATATTCCACGATACAGAAGTAGAAGGAAAGACGGGGAAACACGTCAGTACAGAAAAAGACGCAGGACGGAAGTGAGCGATGGGGGGGGTATGTTCATTCATGCTCTGCTCTGCCCGTGAACTCTGACACCTTTGACAACGCAGGGTCTGTTTTCAGGGCCCGCGTCAACGGCACCAGCTCATTCTTTCCCCCCTCTCTCCATCTCCAATGGAAATCTCACATTCACTGTCACGTAATGAGGCCCAGCCCTGCCTCGCTGGGGGAGCTGCGCGAGTTCATGTGCTGGGTTTGCTTTCATCCAGGCGTCATATTTTATACTCATCAATAACGGGAACACTTGTTGGTTCACATTATCTCATATTTCTTGTAATAAAAGTCTGCGTACTCATCTGAACAGCATGGGCAGAAGGTTCACGTGTGAATCCTCTCTTTGTTCTTTGGGAATTCCAGAAGACAAACTGGCCGGGGTTATGGGCTAAAATGCCCCCCTACTGATTCAGAACAAGGGTTCAAGAGGACCCATGAATGATTCAAATCAAGGATCAGTGCACCGTGCCTGCGGCCTTGGTCGGGAGCCAGCGCTCTAGAGGAGGTCCATTAGCGAGCACCTGAGGGCCCCGCCGTTGTCTCTGGGGCCCCCAAGGCCCAACATGGTTCCGATCAGCTGTGTGCCCAATATCCCTACAGACTGAAGAACCGCCCCCTGACCCAAACCCACATGAGTAAAGCATCAGGACACGTTAGGCAGAGGAATATTTTACAGTTTTCCACACGTTGGCGGCTGGTTTTGGAGCGACTGCATCCACGTCTCTGCAGGACCGAAGATGCTGAAGACATAATTGTCTCTGCAAGCTGCATCCATGTTGCACACATCTGATTAGTCTGGCGTCCTCGGTGCGTCACAGGCAGTTCCAGGATCTGATCTCAGCAGATTTAGATGAGTGATTATTGCTCACGGCTCACATTTACATGAAACATGCCTCCATTCTTCAACAGCTTCACTAACTCGCTCAGACACAGGAATCATACACATGAAATCAGATCTGCAGGCAACTGCAGACAGAAAAGCAAAGAAAGCAACATCTGTAAATGATGAACCCCAATCCAGTTGTTGATACCTCCAGTTGTGAGCTCACGGCCCAAAGCTTCAGTATCACATTTGCTTCTTCTAGATGAGGCCCTTCCTGCTGAGAGAAAGGAAGCAGATGCTGCACCAAATCTAATTTGGTTGATAAGACTCTCACCATAACGCGGAGCACCTCAGAGATATCAGCTTACCCTTATTGCTCAGCCAAACCATTATGCAATCCATTCTGTGTGCTTATGATACCCCAAATCAGGTTATTCAGATTAACACCAATATCTTCATTTCCCTTCTTTGTGTAACAGAGAGCTGCTCTCTTCCAAGCGGGGTGCCAGTTGGATGGAGATGAACAAGAAGATGACCTGGAGCTCAGTTCTAGATCCTATCGGAAGACTTGAGAGGGACAGGATCAGATTTGATTAATTTGGGCTTATAGAAGAGCAAATCCTTACTTGTATTAAAAAAACATATTTTCCCCATCTGACTTGTTTAGAAAATCGCTAACAGCAAATCCAAGCAGTTATTTCTCTGTTACCTAGCAACCAACTTTACTCACCGCATTGACACGGTGGTGGGGGGGGGGATCGTAGCAACTGGCATTTGGGCATTTTAACTTTCAGGCAGAAACAAATGGAATAATAATCAAATCATGAAATACAACCTTCAGCACAGATTAAGCTTCAGACTTGAATTAACCAGCAGTTGCTCTGAAAGTTCTAATTCCAGGAGGATTTTTCCATCAGAAATCAGACTCTTACCTGGTGGCTAGCAGCTCCAGCTATCTGTGACCCTGTGACCTCTCCCATCCTGCCTGAAAGTCATCAGTCTTCTATATCATCTTCTAAACCAGTAAATGAAATTACACCATGGCATCGATGCTTTCAGTCCAGGGTGCAGCATCCTGTGGAAACTAGCCGAAGCCAGATTAGTCTGAGATGAAATTCTGCTTTGAAAGATGCCTGTTATGGTATAGCATCATATATCCCCATTACATGATAGCTCACTGATTATATGACCAGTTTACAGGCTGGATGCTACACTGGGACCAGTCCACCAGTTCAAAACATCCAAGGCACCGGCAGGATTGAAGTATTGAAGTATTTAACCCTCCCCATGACAAAATTGTGGATTTCTTATGTTAATTATTATATTTTTCCATGTCTATTTATTGTTTCTCTTGGCATTTTCATAAATGTATCAGAAGGAGATGAGCGTATATTGCAGTGTGGTGCATAGCATCACATTTACAAGTGTTTATTCTGCCAGTGGGGAGCCGCCCAACGCTCTTCATCACACTGTCAACACGTGCAGATAACAGTCTGCACACCGGCCTGATCCCTGCACCTCTGACAGCACCGGATCATTAAGAACTCTCCATCAGAGGAGCGGCCAGGAAAGGTCAGCTGAAAATCAATTTATCCAATAACCCCAGAGCCGCCGACAGAAATTGACTAGCTCCCCAACCTGGAACTGACGTGGAAGGAGGGGCCTCTCGCCATTTCCAGTCACGTTCGCCTCACTTGCTGTCACCTCTGAGTCAGTAGCCGGATTTATACACGTTTGTTCCAGACAGCTGTGATGCCAGATGAGTGGGTCGAGAGGAGAAAGACGGATTCTGTATCTAAGGACAGAACGCAGGGGTTGTGACTCCATCGTCTGTTTATTGTCTCCCAACACTCGCCGCAGGCATCCATCATCTGCTCCTCCAGCGGCTGAACGGCTGAACGTCAGTGTCAGCAGACGGCCGGCGGTGGTCTGGGAGGTGGTTCTGTCTGGATCTGGGAGCTGCTCTTTCGCGTACCAGACTGAGATAATGTAACCCTGACGTTGCTCTATTGCGTAATATTAACCTAAATCCTGGTCCTTTAAATTCTATCTATCTATCTATCTATCTATCTATCTATCTATCTATCTATCTATCTATCTATCTATCTATCTATCTATCTATCTATCTATCTATCTATCTATCTATCTATCTATCTATTGGAATGGCATTGATACTGAAATCTTCAAATCAGGATGAATCAGTGGAATCTTTCCATCCATATCTCCATCCATGGTTGTAATTTACTGCCCCCTCTGCTTCTCCTCCCCCCCTTTAAGACCTGCTCATTCCGGGGCTTGGGAATAATGTCGCTGTCACTGTTGTTTTTTTTTGTTTTTTGTGGGGGGTGTTGGGGAGGGAGGGGCCGCTTTAACCCGGTCACAACGTGGGGAAGTTACTCACGCTTTCCCTGCGTTGCCATGGGGTTTGGTAAAACCTATTGACTGCGATAGGGTCCCTTCTTTTCTTTAAGTCTCTCTTTGTTGGAGGAGACGGAAAAGAAAACGCTATTACTTTTTTTTTTCGCCCTGCAGAGGCGGGGGGGTTGGTGATAGTAGCATCCAGGGGGCGGAGGAGGAGAAGGAGGAGGAGGAGGAGGCGGCTCTCCGGCTCCAGTGCCAGGCGAGCGCAGCGGCGTTACTCAGCGCTCCAGCCCGCGTCCTCGGCTCTCCTCCAGCGGTTCAACTTTGGGGACCGACTCGGCGCGACTGACGGAGCCCTCAAGGTGAGTTTTCACCATCTTTGTGTCAGTCAGGTTATTTCCACCCCGACTCCCTGTTGACTGTTACTTGTTGCAGTTCTCTTTTAATTAAGAAAGGTGTGACGTGTAACGCGCAGCTTGGTGATATTTGATCGCGCACGTCCATCTGTGGCAGGTGCGTGCGGAGGAAAAAGGGAAGATTCCCTGCGGTAACACGTAGTTCTCCTTGAACCATTTTCACGTGTAGAATATTGAGTTGTGGTTTGAGACATGTTGAAGGTGAATCCAGCTGGAGCAGGTTTACCTGCCTGATACTTTCAGGCTTAATGGCGATATTGCTCTTAGTTCTACAGTGCACGTGATGAGGAGTGCTGATGCTGCTCTGCCAGCCTTTTTTCCCACCCTGCTGACCATCAGCCTGCCTCCTCATACTGAGCTGAAGCACACACTTGCATCCACCAGCAAACAGAACCGGTCTTTATCGACACCTGCAGCTCTGGATGTTGAAATTCTGCACAAATGGGTGTTTACACATGTGGACAAATCACATCCTCTTTTTTAAAAAAAGCCTCTCCACACATGAGGATATTGGGTGGTTGTGTGTGAGTGTAAAGGACGACTGACACGAGAGGAGAATGACTGATGACTCTCCGATGAGTGCGATTACCCTCACATCAGTCTAATTCAAAGACCGGTCTTGTGGTGTTTTCCTGTTGTGTGTTAGTCTAGCTTGACAGGTTGCATTCACACACCCCACATCTATTTCACATGCTTTATAAAGTGACTCCCTTAATATGAATATTTACAAGGATGCAAATTTATTATGCAGCATGTGAGAGGGATTCAAACGTTGATCTCCTCTGTGTTGTGTCTCATTATAGATTAAGCCTTTGAGGGAATCCCTGGAAACTCAAGCATTTCATAGTTTACCCATAATTTAATATTTGTATTCCTTTTGATGCTTCTCTTTTGTGCTTGACACAATTATCGGGGTCTGCGTCGTCTGTAACAAAGTTTGTGGTTTTCCAAAGAACTCTGCTCAGCATGTGGCGCAGTGACGAGCGCCGTGGCCCTGCGGCTCACAGCGACTCTGCTCCGAGGTTTAAAACAGGCTTTTTGAAGGTCAGACCACTGCTAGTAAATCAAATCATCTCAAGCTGTTCTCCAAATGCAGCAGATCCTCCTTACATCGTCCCGACTGCACCCTTCCACGTCGAGCCCCGAGCACACAGGCTATGAATGATCCTACATCAGGTAAGCTGCCTGAGTTTTATTTCCAGGCCAAAGACAAGAGGCTCTGAACGCTGTTGTCATCACACGTGTTCACCAGCCGCTCTGTATTCAGGGCAGTGATGCTTTGTGTCCAGAAGTAGGTCGAATGCTTCTCACCAAACAATTTGAACAAGAGCCAGTAATTGGACAAGCAAAGTGTCCACCATCTTCTCAGCTGGTTCACGTCAGCCTGTGTTCTCCGTACTTAATATGCAGGGCTGACCTGGTGCATTTCATGGACCCCTTTCTTTCTTTTAACTCTATGATTACAAAATGCAGGAAACAGAATGTTCTTTGTGGCAGACATTGGTCCCTTTCTTCAAACGCTATCTGACAAAATCTGACACTATCAAAAACAGAGAGAAGGGAGTCGTTATCCGACCGGTTTCTCAGTTTTTGAAAACCTGGCGAAGCTTTACGAGGTTCTGAGCCGTGGCTTCAACAGCTTCCCTTGCAGATTCTGCTGTTGAGTTGGAAGATCTTTTCTTCACACACCAACACATCATCGACTAATTGTTCCCATTTCACGCCGACAAGTCTGCCAAATTCCCAGCACAGCAACAAGTACCAGAACTGTGTGATTACAGCAGTATAACAATATTATTATCATAATAAGCTGCTTCCATTTGGGGAAGCAGTGAAAAGCGAGTACGATGATGAGAACGCGCACACGTGCTGGTGAGTTCAGTGCTTGATGTGTCGTCAGCACCTCCGGGATCTGAAAGCATCATAACCTGGAAATGTGTCTCGCACTGTGAGGAAAATGAAGCAGTTTGGTTTGTGAGGTGTGTGTTTGTGTTGCAGAGGCATGTTTGGACTCATAATGTGTGTTTGCTCTCTGCCATCCAGTCTGAGAGGCTGCTTTTTTTCTGTGAAAAACACAGAAGGTTTCCTCTTTGTGCCTCCTGTGGGTGCACCTGGACGCCAACAAAGCAGACCGACAGACGCACATTCACTGGGGCTGAGCTGCAGCAAGTTGTGGATTTGAGTTTTGCAGGACAAGATTTAAAAAAAACCCTGAATTCTTCAGGATTGTACTGCTGCTTCATTTCAGCCGCTTGATGAATGTCCTTTTATTCAGAAACCAAAGATCCTGATTCCAGCCCGACTTACGAGCACAGGTCACTGGTGCTCATCCAGCGGGCAAATGTAAAACAACTCATATCTAATAAAGCAGACTGAGCAGATGCTTGATGTTCAGCTCGGCACTACATGCAATTACAGTGTCAACGTGCTGCAGGCAGAGTTGCTGGTGCTGCAGTGCCGGCGTACCTGAGCCCTCCTCTTTCATGTTTGTCACGACGGCAGCCGGAAAACCACATTCCAGCCATTACGTTCTGGAAATAGGTTTGGCGAAATGAAATATTCATTTCATGACTGTTCCCTGGCAGATTTTATGTGATACCTGCGACCGGTTCAGAGCCGAGAGCCAGCCAGGCTGGAAATGACTCCCTGCTCTCCGCCTTTGATGGGGGATGGAGGAGCAGAGGGTTGATAAGAGCTGCTGATCACCAGAATCAAGCTCTATTTCTTTTTTGAACAGGTCACTGCATCATCAGGGGCCCCCGGGTTACCCTGATCAGTGATTTCTGCCACTGCACGGACAATTAATCAGGAAAGTTAATACAAGGACAAATCAGAGGTCAGCGTTATCTCATATGCGCAGTGCTTTTTGTCCCAGCAGGAGGGGGGTCAGAGGTCAGTGGCAGAACCTGCCGTGCACAGTCCCGCCTGAAGGCCATTGTGTGACACACATTGTTTTGTGACAGCCACATTTTGCACATATGTGTTGTTTTTAATGCCTCTTAAAGGAAGTGCAAGCATTCATGTCTGCCCAAGTATCCTAATGTTTACATTTCATCATCTGGAAAATGCCAGCATTTGAGTTTTTTATAAGCGTTTATGCGCATCTTTGGTTTGTTTTCCTTCCTTTTTCCTCCAGGCTGTTTGTGGATGTGTTTTTCCTGGGAATGGTCCACCCCCTGTTGCAGTGAGAGACAGGGAGAATGATGCGTTCTGTTATAGTGTCTCATACGGTTTTCAAATAGGTTTTTTTTTTATGTTTAATTAAGCAGTTTACATAATACTGCTCAAAAACCCCACGACCAGGGAACCAGGAAGGAGCCACATGACAAGAATTTAATCCTACTGTGCATTGCTGTCAGCTTCACCCTCATTTTTCAGACATATTGTCCTGATTCTTGCAAACCGACTCTGATTTCTAAAGCCTTTGTTGAATCACCCGGTAAATAGACTCTAAATTCAATGTTTGTGGCAAAGCGCTGGTGAAAAGGGCAACACAACCATGAGAATCTCTGAGGAACAACAAAAATGACAGCTACGCCTCTAGGAGCAAGAAGTTATTGCTCTAAAGCCACTGGGATGTTGGGATGATTTCCATTTCAATTGCAGGTTCAATTTGGAATAACTGATGCATACGGAGGCAAGAAGAACAAAGAGCGTTGGAAGTAAAAGTGACAAATGTAGAGAAAAGAACAGAGAAGTCTGGTATCACGCTGGCTTTGTCTTCCATGAAGGGTATTGTGTGAAGCTGCTTGTGGAAGGTTGCAAAGGGACCCCTGGGACCCAGATGTGAAGGGCGCCCAGGCTGGAGAAGGACATGTGTGAGGGACAAGGGGACACAGAGGCTGCTGGGACAGACGTGAAACATGGCGCTGTTTCAAATGTATCTGATCCAGGGATCCATCTTGAATTGCCTCACTCTCGATTGCCAAATATGAGTCCCCAACCACGACATTTAACTCAGTTTGCAATTACAGCAGCAGAGCGGGTTCTAATGTGGAAAAGGCCGGTTATTTATGGTCGTCTGCGTCCCATTATATCTACACAGGTATACCGCAGGGTTGAGGACGTCCTCTTTCTGCAGCCACAAGGAATTTGTTTAAAAGGTAATTTTAGTGTAGGACTCTGTTCTCGATTGTCTGTTAGATGAGATTGTGCAGCAGACGGAGGTGAGTTATATATGTTAGTGTGACAGGATGGCGGTGCCCCGTGTCCACACGCTTCCCCGGGGGCCTCATTACACAGCGTCGGGGTCTGTAAGGTGCTTTTAATGGGCTGCGTGGCGCCCGAAGCTGATGTTGCTCCGTGTACGTATGTCGATGTGGTGTGAACATACAAGCTTCATGTCTGCTAGTCCACCGAGGCCTGGAGTCAAGCAAAACTCCCATCCAATATCAAACGTGATGGAATAATAAAACATGATGGAGGATGTAACGTCGCCGATGGACTGAAACAGGAAACGGAAAACTTCCTTGGTTTTCATTCTTATATCCGCATTTTGTCCAAACACAGAACTTCTGTCATCAGTCAAGGCGACAGGATTTTCCAGCAGGATTTAATATTGAGATGATTTGTCACGCGTCATAAGCGAGCCCAAACTCAGCGTGTTCATTTCTTAATGTACTCACCTCCAGACGGAACAAATGTTGAGTGCAGGAATCGAGCCAAGATGGAATGAATCCAAAATAATTCATCATCTTGGTGGAGCTCCATGTTCCCATTTTAAAAGTGTGACCTGCTCTGAACCGCCGACCTTTTTGACCTCATTAATTTAACAAGACGGTTTTTTTTGCCTAGAAACTGGGACGTCTTGGTCTCATTGGATTGCAAATAATCTCACCTTCTATTTTTTTGTGGTTTCCACATTTAATGAGTAGCTGCAGATGGATTTGTATGTACAACAGGAGCAGCCGCCCCATCTGATCTTTTTGTTTTAATTGAAAATTGAGGGTTAAAGCTAAAAAAGATTAAATAACTTAGTTATTACGAAGCGACTCATTTTTATTGCACGTGACAGTTACTATGGCTAAATAGTATTTAACAGCATTAGCTAATCACTATTGTGGATTTGCTGAAAACTGCTATTAGCATCGTTCTAGTCAAACACCAGCACAATCAGTTCCGCTCTGAAATTTGATACCCGTTCTTCATTTTTTTAAAAAGCTGCTCAATGCACAGAATAGCACACAGAGCCAGAGAAAACATTGATAGAATGAATGATAAATGCCATTTGGTGTGATTAAGACGGCCCCGTTTCCCTGTGAGTGCTGATCCAGAGAGTGTTGCCAGGCAAAGCTGGACTTGTTCCGTCACAGTCATGTCGGATCAGCAGCTGGAGACTCGTTGGCTGTTTGGAAAATAATCAGACGTTGTGTCTCATCATTGATGAAGAATCAGCTTTATGTGTATTCAGTGTGAGATGTGTGAGTGGGTGGATGGATGGATGGATGGATGGATGGATGGATGGATGGATGGATGGATGGATGGATGGATGGATGGATGTATGTATGCGTGGATGGGTGGATGGATGGGTGGATGGATGGAGGGGTGGGTGGATGGATGGATGGATGGATGATGGATGTATGCGTGGATGGGTGGATGGATGGATGGATGATGGGTGGATGGATGGATGGATGGATGGATGGATGGATGGATGGATGTATGTATGGATGTATGCGTGGATGGGTGGATGGATGGATGGATGATGGGTGGATGGATGGATGGATGGATGGATGGATGGATGGATGGATGGATGGATGGATGGATGGGTGGATGGATGGGTGGATGGATGGAGGGGTGGATGGATGGATGGATGGATGATGGATGTATGTGTGGATGGGTGGATGGATGGATGGATGATGGGTGGATGGATGGATGGATGGATGGAGGGGTGGGTGGATGGATGATGGATGGATGGAGGGGTGGGTGGATGGATGATATATGGCTGGATGGACGGATGGATGGATGGAGGGGTGGGTGGATGGATGGATGGATGGATGGATGATGGATGGATGGAGGGGTGGGTGGATGGATGATGGATGGATGGATGATGGGTGGATGGATGGATGGATGGATGGATGGATGGATGGATGATGGTTGGATGAAGACAGAGGAGTGTTTCTGCTGTCTGTGGAGCATCTGTCAGTGATTGACAGTCCAGATGCTTTTGCTTCATTCCATTGTGCTCCAGTTCAAGTTCTGGTCAAGCTGACAGTCAGATTCCACATCTGGATGATCCAGAGGTTTTGGGCTTAAAGCTCAGCACGGCCATGATCGGAGTACAGTTTCATTTTAGCGTGAGCTTTGCCGATTTGGAGCGGCTCAGAGGCTCCGAGCGCAGCTTTAAGCAACCAAAACAGATCAATGGAGGTGATCCCAGAGAATTCTGCTTTGATATTCCTGCAAACTCTCTCCCAACAGATGTGACACGTAACAGTTATTCTGGGATTCTTTTTTCTCGTCTTCCCGGTGAAGTCGTCTCCAACTTTGGCGACTCCTAAAGAGCTGCAGTTTTTGGTTTTTAAGAATTTACATTTAAATTGCCTTCATGCCACCATGATTGATGTGGTGACTGAGGGACTGAGTCCTGGGAGCAGCTTTTCCTCTAATTCGGCGCCACGAGTCTGATAAGAGAAACGGGACATCATTTGGGGAAGGAACGGTGTTTTTGTGTGTGAGGCGTTCGCCAACCTCAGACCACTTGTGTTTCACAGCCGCTTTTGAAATTGCACATTAAATTCCGTCCGGTCATGCATGATGTCTTTCCCCGTGAACTCATTAACTCCAGTGAAGAAGAAGAGGAAAAAAAGTTTAAGTTTATTTGAGAAAGAAATAAAACTCCTCTGAGGAGGAGGAGCTAACGCACGCCGATGTCACTGCTGCTATTTATAATGGAGGAACAAGAGCCTGCCAACTCCATGGGGGGGGTGTGATAATTCGGGGCCATTATAGTCATGGATGACAGTTTGACATGGGATGTTGGCAGACATCATCCCAGAAAACATGTTTAATAGCCACCATTAGCCTTGAGGGCTGTCAGCTCTGACAGCTGACGAGTTCACGTGTGCCCCCGTGGTAACTAATTCCTACCTCTGTTTTTTTTTAACCTTTTACACCTCAGTAATCCCCCTCTTTCCGCCACCTCCTCCAGCTGAGGCTCCGTTGTGGATTTGAGGCCATCCTCTTCACACTGTGAGGCGGGTGAAGTCCAGGCCAACATGCCCTCGCGGGTGTGTGCCGTCTGATTCCCCGAGGGCGCGTATCTTTGTCTTCTTCTGCTGTGGTGCACCTCACCTGCTGGGGAAGTACTTGGCTCATGCCCCCGTGCAGTCATCGAGTCTCCGGTTCCCCCGTTCGTTACAGATGGTTCCACTTCCTGTGGTTTAGCGGTGGTGAGGTGAGGAAACTGAAGGTTACGAGCAGGTCTTCTCGCGGGCCGTATCAAATGTCTTTAAAAGCACATGGGGGCCCCTTTAATCAGTGAGCCTTCCTTTTCTTTACCACCTACAGTGCGATGGGACTTAAGCCGGGGTCGAAAGTGTGTCAGCAGCGGTGCTATTAACCCCCTCCATTGTGCAGGCCCCCCTCGCTCTGATCACAATAGAACAGTGAACACAGCCCTACTTTCTTGGCTCTCACTCAACCTTCAGACCTGCAGACTTGGCAACGGCGGCCACTTCGCTTCAAACGCGCTGCTCATTTTTCCGCCCTCTTAAGAGCAGAGCGGCTTCCGGGTTGGCTCCCTTTCAGCCGCCTCGGCGACGAAGCGAACGGCACGCCTCATTTCGTCCCCCACACAATTACAGTGGAAAGAACTATTCAAAGTGAGTGAAAAACACGTCCCCTCCGGTTCTTGAAGGGGAGCGCGTTAACGCGACACAGCAAGACCGATGTTCTGCTTGTAAGTTGACAGAAGAATGTGAGGATCACAGGGAAAGAAGGAATCTCAACAGCAACAGCTTCATCTGTCGCCTCCGGAGATGTAAAGCACAGAAATAACAGTTAGACTGATAGCTTTTTAAATACTTTCTCCGGGAAATAGACCCCGTTTGGGTTTAATATTCTTGTCACTGTAGCGTTTTAGAAATATTCAGTTCACTTCCACTGTCTGGGTTGCAAATGGATGGGGAACAGCTGTGTGTATAAAGCGTTAGCAAACAAGCTATTAAAGCTATTATTGGTGGAGGGAAATAATTCTCGGATGTAGACGGAGTAACTTTTTTGACAACACCGAAGCGGCTGTGGCTCCAGCCGCGATGAAGCAGGTGAAATGAACCCGTGTGAGTTCAAACAGCGACGCACAACTCCTGCAACATTTTCATGCTCGCCTCACTTTATTGGAGGACTTGTGGGCTCAGGCTGAGGAGCAGAAATTCAAAACTCGAGCTCGGATGCATGAAATTCCTGCTGTGCAAACGTCGCCTGACTGCGACAGAACAGCGTGCCGGGGAATCCCTCCCGTTCGGAGCCAAGTGGGTTCTGGTGCCCAGATTGCAGAGCACAGCAAGTCTAGAGGCATCATCATTAAGGCGGCGCTGGTGTGGACACTAATGGCTACCCCGGTTCTGCTGCCTCAGCACGTTCGAGGGCTTCATTTGGGACTTAAGGGCGTGAACACGCCAATGATTCATGACGAGATGAATTTGCAGATCGTTCCTGTTCCAGATTTAGAAGACTGTTTGGTACGGTTGCTACGCGCACATGACACCAATATTAAACTGATGTTTGCACCAGGTATAATTCGGGAAACCCTTCAGATTTATGAATTGTTCCGGTTCTGCCACCGTAGCAGAAACGTGCCGCGAAGAAGTGTCGAGGTGCCGTTTCAGCAGCCCTTAAATCAATGAAGACGTCTAACTGGGGAGTTTGTCCTCATTTATCTTCATTTAAAATCTGGATGAGGAGCTGTTGTTCCAATATTGAGAAGAGGGAATTGGGGAAATGGTGGTGAGCTGGGGGGATGGGCTGCTGGAGTGATGCACTCTGGATGCATCGCTCCACTAATTGGGTTTTAAAATGTTAACCAGCCAAGTGTTGATATCAAAGAATGTCCCAATCAGAATGTGATAGTTAATGTGTGCAAAACTAACAAAAAGATGATTTATGGCCTCTGTTGTTTGAGACCGCTTTAAATGTAATATTTGGAAATCAATACTTGACAAGGCACATTCATCAAATTACTTTATTTCTCCAGTCACAGTGAAAAATGTTACATGATGTTCTTTTTTCCAATTACCAATAGTAGATCTTCAACCCCCAATGCTGCGTCGCTCCACAGCGACAGTATAGATTTACAGGCTTTCAGATGAACTCTTTCTAGAACAGCCCGCAGTCATCGGGATTGGATCTGCTGCACGTGCCACTCTTCCCCTCCTCCAAACATGCACTTTACTGATCAATACGCTTTCACATTAATCCAACTCTACTCTGGGAGTTTTATTTTCATTAACCTCATAGCAAAACTGAATAATTTCTCCTGTGCATGACTGATTGTTCCAACTCTCAAGGTTTTTGGGGTAAATCACTGATTAAGACAGGAACAGAGCTTTGATTTATTCCCAGACTTGTAGTTGCACCATATATTAAAGTGAGCAGTACAGAATGCAAACATAATCTTTTTTTTTTAAAGCAACCTAAAATAAAAACCTAGTGAAACTGAATGTTGCTGAGGGGGATTTCATCTTTACAAATGAAGTAAATGTCTTCAATAAGCCAGACGTGACACAGTTTTCTGTAGCTAATTAGCGAGCCGCGCTGGTTCCAGTTTATTCCCATCAATACTGTTTTTCCAATAACCTCATTGTGGATGGGAGAACAGCAGATCTCGGACGATAAGGAGCCGAATTCGAAGATGCCTGCATCTTTCTGTGTACCGAGCATCATTAGCTGAGGCGGGGGAAATGTATAATGGATGTTCTGAAGGCACCATGCTGAAGGTGGGAAGATTGGAGCATCTCTGATAGAGCGCATGTCCTGCTGCACAGCAGTGATCAATCTCATCATTAGAGGAGGGTTTTCTGATTCCATTTTGGCTTTTATCTAAAATGTTTCGCGATGCTTGTTTATGTGATTTATCTGCAGAAAAGCAGTTTGGTTCTTTTGATACCTCCTCGCTACAGAACAGCAGTTTGCGTTGTTACTTGAAATAAACCGTACGTGTTTTCGAGGAAAAGCTGCTCTTCAGAGTTCTTTCCATCCTGTTCCAACGCCAGCATGTCCAAAACAGAGCCATTCCTAAAGCTTCCTTTAATAGAGTCTTTCAGGGGGTCACAGGAAGAGGAACAAACGCCTCCATTCAGAGGCGTCCAAAATGCTAATGCCTCCAGCTCTTAACACATTAATAAGGGTTCTCATGTCACGACATGGCCATGTCCTCCTTAATGGTGGCTGCGGCTGCATGAAAGGCCAGACACATTAGAGGACATGACAAATATGACAAAAACAAAACTCTGGACTTTTCCTAAACAGGCTGTCTGAGTCCTTGTGTTTTCCTGCTGGAATCAGCACGCCAGCTTGTTTCTACCGCTCTGTTTTCATCGGAGCTTTTCTACCCGCCGACCTCGACACTTCGACTCTGTGAAGCTGCAGATGCCGGTGTGGGGAAAGCAAGTGGAGGCGTAGTCACGACAGTTGTTCGTTAAATGGTGTCAAAATGAGTTTTGATGGGGAGAAACTTGCTGTGAGGTGATAAATGAAGTGCAGGCAGGATTTAGTGATTGCTCGGGGAAGGTAATGGCTGCTTATCTGGCCGGGTGCTGGAAGGCAGGCAGACTCCAGCCTGCCGGATTGACAATGTGTCAAAAGGTTTTTCTTGAGTGACATTCTGGTGCAGCGCGTTTGCTGTTGCGTCGAACTCTGTGAATGATTAGCCAACAGAATGCATTCAGCTTTTCTCTTCACTCCATTTACAGCATGTCAGGTTATCTATTATCGAACCCACCGAAGATGAGATAAAACAGCACTGTCCATGTTAATTAAATGATAATCATGTGATGCGCACTGTGTGGACCAACGCACGGATGGACGGACAGCACGGGGTGGCGACAAGTCTGGATGAAACAGGAAATTACTGGAGGCGACTGTGTTGTTGCCTTGTGTTGCTTCTTATCAGCACCACACTGGTACCCGATCACAAAGCTGACTGACAACTTTCCAGTAAGTTGCTCAAGGTTATGTTGAAATCCAGGACGGTTTGGGCACATTTGCAGCTCTTCATTATCAGCGTCTGCAGTTATTATATAACACTGAACCTACGAGTCACTGTGGAAAAGGCCCTCTTAATTTGACTCTTTTGAGTTTAGCATCAAAAGAAATGAGCGTTACGTTGGTGCAGGGCGGCCTGATTGTCCGGCATCCGTGTGGACGTGCCAGGAAGTAAGCTGAGTTCGTGACTCGGATTTGGCCACCATGTAGGTGGAATGTGGCCCAAGCTGCCAACCGGATCTATGAGCAATGATCGGCTTTGATTATTGCTGCCGTCGTTCTTCGAGGCTGCTGATACACATATCACTCCAACACCACTGATTTAATTCCCAATTATCTTCCTTTCTACTCTTCTGTTCAGCTTCGATTTTACGATTAAGGAAATTCAATTTATCCCCCCTGGAGGAGACGTTACAGCACCAAATTGCATCTAAAGGTTCTTTTATCTTATCAGTAGAACCTGAGGACAGTGGTTCTCCCTCAGCTCTCTGGAGACCGAAATAAACACATTTCAATATAATTTCACATCAGTATTTCTGATTATTTATGTGCATTTTCGTGCTTGTCTAGGAATTAGTGACTAATTCCAGTAAAATGTTTTATCTCTGTGTGACGTTTAGCGCCGCAGAAAGCAGATCTCCCCCAACACAAAAGACACAAAGCTTTATTCTGTCCTCAGACAGAGCGTTTGATGTTAGCCTGACAAAGGCTCCAGCTCCTAAAGCCCCATACACCGCTTTTTTTTATGCCCCGTCTGTTCTGTTAGGTTGCGAAACGCTAACTTTCTGGGTGTGCCTCTGTTGCAGTTGGAATCGGGCATTGGGCTCGTTTGTTCAAGCCTCCTTTCAAGTGACATTGAGAACGTTCAGCTCTTGATTTGATGAACCAGCCTCCAGCTGCAGCTTCAGTTTAACCTCTTTTATTCAGCGCACCTTCACGTGGTCACAGGTCCTCACAATTTCTACCCATAAAACGTTGAATAATGAGTGAAAACGGGCACTTTTATGACTGGTCATTTATTATTAGCGCCACTATCCACTATCAGGTTTGGCACTGGGGAAATTCTTTATGCTCATCCATAAATTTCTAAACACGTCTGTGATTTATTGAGGCGTCTACTTGATTCATGAGGTTGTAGGCAAAACTTTGTCAACAACACCCTCCAGACTCATTGAATAGTTTATAACGGGTTTAAGTTTTATAAGCCACTGCTTCCCCAAGTGTCTTGTTCTTACGCTTTTCCTGAACCATACATCACACTTGCAGTATCACCAATGACAACCACAAGGTTGCATTTCAGCGCACTTGTTCGTGTACGTATTGACTCGTGGCCGGGGGCTACTGCGCCTGACGGGGGCTAATTGGGCTAATGGGAGGAATGGTTCCCACCACTGTGTGATGAAGGTAAAGTGCTGCGTGCTGTCTTTGTCTTCACAGGATATATTTGAGGTGAATATTAGAGAATGATGGCTGTTCTATTGTTGCCAAGGCAAAGAAACATTATCAGCCCACACACACTGGCGTAGAACCTGTAAGTGTTCTTTTTATACGCTCAGTGAATGGCCCAGAGGACGAAGCGTGAAAGGTTGTGCAGCCAGCCTACTTCCCAGCAAGTCTGTGTAAAAACATACAAATAAAGCCTCGCCCTGAGCACCCCCAACCTAGTGCACACACACCCACCCACACCCACACACACGCAGCTTTAATTTATCTCAGACACCGGTCTGCCTCCTCATCTCTTGCTGTGCGTCCATGTGAAACGGATCCCACCAACATTTTCCACTGCAGGATTAACTGTGTAGCGCGACGGGCTGCTCTGCCTCAGTGCTCCTGCAGGCCTGACCCCGGGTTGTGTGTAAAGAGGTGACCAGCAGGCCACTCCTTAAAAGGCTATTAGATCCACACCGCGTATCGCGAGTGGGCGGGTAACTAAATTATCTGCCCTGCTTTTCCTTGTCAGAGCACTATAAGCAGGAAAAAGCTTGTTTTCTGGAAAGAATTAATCCTTCTTGATGGCACATTATTACTGAGGAAAACATTTCTGCTGCCTCGAGTGTGTTTTGTTGAATTCTGTTCAATAGCAGGTGGTCTGTTACCGCTAGAGAGCTCCACTAATCCGTCCAGCCTGTGTGGGACCTGTCATCAGGATAACAAGTGAGCCACACTCTGAGAAGGAGATTTGATTTGACTGACCTGCTCTGAACACCTATGGACAGTGTATGGATCCGTGTCCAGGGTGCGTCTCAAAGACCGGTTACCATGCCGACACATTTCACTGAGAGACAGCACGTTAATTATAATGAATTCATTTCCAAGTCGGTGTTTGCTGGACACTCGTCGTCAGCTGTGCACACACTCTAAAAGGTAGGAGAGCAGAGGCCTTTGTCATGGCTGGACGTGACCTGAGGAAAGACGATAACACAGACGTCTGAGTGGACAGACGCAGAGTTCTGTCAGACGTCTTTTACTGACCCGCCCGCGCCCCAAGTCGGATACTTCATCCCAAAATGTTTCGTCACCTCTGAACTGAACGGGCCGCTACGGAACAGACGCTCTTTTGTTTATTAGGTGTGGCGATCAAGACTAGCGATGTCGCGACCGCTGCCATCGTCGCTGTGCACGCCATCTGTGGAGCTCTGATGTCCGGCGGTCTAGCAGAGGGAGTTGGATCCCAGTCTGGTACAGACCTTGGCCCCGGTTCTGCCTGCTAACGCTGTAATGAGTGAACGCGCGCTAGTGTTTGTCTTGGAATTAGTCAATTCCCGAGCGGCTCTTAACAGGTGAAACACAGGAGGTGCGCGGCCCCAACTCGTGTTTTTGATTTCTTTGATTGATGTTCCTAGATGATCTGTTGTTTGAGGGGTTTCTCTGTAGCGCTTTGTGCTACATAAATCAGCTGTTGTTGTGGATCTGGAAGCAATTGTGGACACTGTTAAAGTGTCAGGGATAATGGAACGTTCAATAGAAACACTGGCAGCTGCATTACTGGAATTTCGTCTGTTCTGAATTTGCAGCCACAGGTCATAAAACGTCCCCGTCACAGCTCCAACCTTTTCTCAGTTTGACTTGCTAAACTTTGACCTGAAGCGCATGAATTTTTTTGTGGGAAACAGCAACAGAGCACATCAACCGGCGATTACTAAATGAGCAGCATTAAGATGGCAATAGCTGTTGCTATGGGAACCTACAAGCACAGCACAGATCGGCATTGATTTCCATATTTCCTGGTTGCTCACACATGTAATATTAATGGTTTGCCTGCTTTTGTCTCGGAGTGCCAGGTTGGACTCTTATTGACCGTTTGTGACAGACTGAGGAACAGATGACTTGTGCACGATGGGACTCGTGCCTAAAGTTCAATGAGGAGCCTCACACTGCATGCAGCCAGTACATTTGCCAACGGGTAGAAACATTGTCTTTGTACCACCTCAGCACTCAGGGAGTTCTTCACTGATGATTTATCTCAGCTGGTTTTTTGAGATTTTAAGGTGGCACAGGATAAAAACCCTGATGTGGAACGTTTATTAGGCTTTGTTACTTGATTAGAACATCTTAGTTTTAAACCAGGTTTGTGCTGTTGTGCAGAGCAAAAGGGCAAAAGGCAGCTTAGAACCCCGAGAGCATTATTTGAATCCCACTGACAGGACATGGCTGCAGACCCTCATCTTGTAGCACTCAGATAACGTTCATTGATCGCTGCGTGGGACAGATAAGACAGATGTGCCAGGAATCAGATGCTGTAAACCTTTGCTCGGGCAACGGCGGATTATCCTGGTCTGAACAACAGCTTATATCTACATTAATGGTGGACACTTCCACATTCTGAAGTGTCTTCTTGTATGAAATTGCTGGAGTATTTGCCTTCTTTCCTGGAAAAGTCCTGTTTGCATCAGTGGATCAGCTGAGTTGGAAATGTTAATAAGTTGGAGAAGCAGAGACACAGAGGAAGAGGCTTTCTGTGGGGGGCAGCGGCCGGGACAATGTCAGGTTTGTCTGGCCTGAGTGCATCAACACTAAGCGTTTTGGAACTGGCAGGCCGCCCCCGGAGCTACCAATCTCCTCCCGACTTCCAGAGCTGTCCACCCCAGGACCGCTAAGCATTTGTGCAAAGTTCATAAGGCTTCCCTCTGTTTGTGTGGCCATAATGGCAGCTCCATCCTGCCGTAGCTGAAAGAGAGCTTACGGGCTCCAAAGCCCTGCACAGACGCTGCAGAGGCGTGTGAGTGTTCTCAGTTACTGACTTTGGCTGACTGCTCTCCTCCTGAAAAGACCAGTCACCCCCTCCCGGCTAAAATCTCAGATCCAGTTTTAGCCCTCCTTCATTATGTTCACCGTCTGTCTTTTAAACCAAATTAGCCAAAAAAAAAGAAAAAGAAACATGAAGCAAGATTTCCAATGAAGGGTCTTACTGCTCACTTCCGTGCAGAATTATTTTGATTTTGCTGGACTAAAGGAGAGGAGAACGCTCTGTCTGCCCTCCTGGTTCATCCACAGTGGAGAGCGTAGCTCCTTTATTTAGGTGAGCGTATAACATGTCTGAAGAGCAACATGGCTGCACCTCTCCAGGTGCTCTATTTCACCTGCACCAGCTGTCAGCATTTGCAGAGCCTGAGTAATAATAACCTTGTTATCCGCTGCTGCTGGCTCCTCTTGGTGCAGCCATGACTTTGGTTGGTTTTTCACCACGGTTACAGCCCACATCAGCATAATTCAACCAGGACAGCCCCCCCCATTCATTTTCTGCCTTTCTCCTGGTTAAAGCTCAAGCCTGCGATTGGGGTCCACATCATACATCATCCACACTGGGGCTGCTTCCACCCCTCCCCCTCTTGTGCCGAGGAGAGGGAACGTGTTGGTTTTTGTATGTTGGGATGGTGGAAGGCTCTTATCAGCAGTCTCAGCACTCTCCCCTGCACTGAGCTTTCCCCAGACATGTCACCCAGCCTCCACTCAAGTGCATCTGCACGGTCATTTCACCAACGGTCGGCACTTGAATTCAATGTAAAAGGCAGTTGATCGACTTTTCAGTGAAATATTTTACAGCAGGCTGGGTGGGGGTGGGGGTGGGGGGCTCCCAGGAACTGACAGCTCTGGACTAATGCCTGGTGACAGTATTCTGCAGCATTAGCAATTAAGGAGATTGTCACCAGCTGAGTGAAGAAGATTGCAGCAATTGCAGAACTTAACAGATTTCCCGACTCGTTGTTCACATTTCCTCCTCAGTTGATCATTGCAAATAAGTAGTTCTCATTGTGCCTTCAGGTGCAGTCATTCACGCAGCCGATGGGGGATGTGCGGGTTACGGGAGGATGAAATAAAACTTGAATTCCTTCACTCTCCTTTGTACACACCCGTTGAATAGCCTTTGGATGGGGGGCTTTGTGGGAAAGACTGTCAGTAGCTTAATGAGCGCCTTTGCCAGGCTAGAGGCTTTGGCAACATATGTGACGACGGAGCCTCCGTTCTTCTCAACGCAGAGCGGAGCAGAGCTCCGCGAGCGCTCTGCGTGTATCTTCATATCAGGTTTAATCGAGGTTTCCTTCTCCTGTGGGTTTAATTGCCTAAAGTGGAAGAAGAAACCCTCAGATGGAGACTGGAGCTGCGAATGAAGTCCGAGTTTGTAAGTATCCCGTTGTGCATCTACCAATATAGTTTAAGCCGTTGCTAGAGATTTGCCCTGTACGCAGTTTTTTTGTGTTTCTCTGTGTAAAAACATTTGGAAACTATTAACAGAACTGTGGTATTTTGACTGACACCATAAATGTTTAATTGTGACCAGTTGCCAGTGGTTCCCACAGGCTGTCCACCGTTGTCCGCCTGTCCGCCCTGTTGACGTTTTCATTTGCAGTAAATTAGAAATCTGGGAAATGATATTAATAAAGACAGTCAACTCAGAATTTAAAATGGAAACTGCTGAAAGGACTAGATCAGCTGTAGGTGTAGTGGATTAGGTTTTATTATGCTGAAAGCAGATTAAATGCCTGGAGGAGCTCTAGAACACAACACACAGTTGAACACAGCGTTGTTTACCGAGGTAACGACTCACCAGTAAGACCAGAGCCGACCTCCCAGTGCCTCCAGTACTGCTGCTAATGAAACCGGACGATGAAAACAAACCTTCAGCTCTAACACCAGGTTAGTGCAATCCATGGAAGGTGCTATGAATCATGATCTTGGCAATTTTCAAACGCATCAGGATGGATCGGTTTGACTCCCAGTAAGCGATGGGGAGAAGAAGCTGCGTGTCCGGCAGCCTTGTCAAACAGCCTGGCTACTGTAACACTGTCCACAGGCTAACCTTGAGCAAGGAGGAGATTATTCAAATGCTATTTCACAAGCTGAAGTCCCAATTTTGACTTGCTGTATATGGAAGAGTTGCAGGGATTAAAGTGGATGAAGCAGCAAAGGTGATTCTGTGCATCCGAGATTCTGCTGCAACTCTGTTTGCCGCAGGGACATCAGAAATTCCGAGTTGTTGGCAGAAATAAATTGCTTTGGGGTCTGATGGAGGTGAGGATTTGGGCTACAGGAGCCATCGATCATGTGTTGCCTTGGCAAAGTTTCATCTGGGGAAATTGCCAGCATCATTCAGTCGGAGTGAATGGATGTAGAGGAGCGTGCTGTGTTGGTTCTCACAAATAATATTCCAGTCCCTGCAGTCAAAGTTTGGAATTCATCTCTCTGCCGGCGACTCGGCGAGGATCACACACTAATGTGATTATTGTCCTGGACGAGGGGACAATCCTGCGGGACTTCAGAGCGTGTAGATCAGAGGGAAACGCATGAAAAGGCTGGAAACTGTAATGCACACAGGTGCAGTGGAGTCTTTAAAAGCTTCCCTGCTGCTTTAAGTGACAGCTTCAAAGTGAGGACTCTGACAGCATCTTTTGTGAGGCTGTAGCCTACACAGCACACATATTGACATAGATGATTTATTATCGTGTCCCACGTGCTGGTGGGAAGGGACACGTCTGGTGATGTGTGTCTGCATCGAGATTATGACAGTAATTACAAAAGACTTGAAATTGGGTCCTTTTTTACTGTTCTCTTATAATATTTCCCCTCTTCTCTGCTCTCCGTATGAAAACACAACATAATTCTTTGTCCAAATGTCCGTCACTGTCATTGAACGCCTCCCGGCTGCCCACGTGTCCATCCATCCACAGCTGTATATTGTTCCCTCAGCCGTCTCTCTGGTGACAGCTGCAGGTTTCTGGTAGCGTAGCTAACTCTCCTGGGTGAAGAGAGTGCATGTGAGGTCTGGAGGGTCACGCTTCATTAGTCCACAGTAGAACTCAGGGGTCACACACGCGGCGTCTCCTCCTCTGATGGACACCTGAGACTGTTGCTCCTGATTCCTCCACTCTCTAATATCCTCACGCTGCTGCAGCTCCAGACTTCTGAACTCTTAACGTCTAATATGGCTTTAAAGGCACGTTAGCTAAGATTGCTCCTAATTCCAAATCACATTCTGAATCTTATTTCTGATTTCTGCTTTTTGCTCAGCAGATTAATGTTTTACCATAGATTGATTGAACAGGCTTGTAGTGGAATACTGATCAGTTCAATTCCTGCCGCGGGTCAGAATTCTTCGTGTTTCAGATTCTGAGGAAGGTGGAAGAAAAACAAGACGTGAACTGAACCCAGATAATCATCACGTCGAGGCTTCGCCACTTTAAAGGGACTCTGTTTTTCACAAAGGGTGATAGAGTGTCAGTCTTGCTAATTTAGTGGCGGATTAGACCGAAATGAGCAAAATGAAGACCCAAAAAAGTTAATTTCACAGATCAGATGCAACATAATAACCTGCCGTGCTTGTTAATCAGCCTGTGCTGTCGGTGTAATTGTTCTGCAAGGATCAGCTGGGAATGACTGCAGGCTTTACCGAGACCATGAGAGGCGCACGTGGAGCTGCTGTCTTCCTGTCTCAGGTCTTTAGCAGAGAGAATATTTTAATCCAGCCTGACAAGATGAGGATCTTCTTAATCCTATTACAAGCCTTCACATTAAACTACAGTTGGCCAGCACTTGTCCGCCTGTTGTCTGTGTGTGAGAAAGCAGCAGATGGTGCCAGCTGAAGAGCCTACTGTACTGGACTCTGAATAGATGTGCTTTGACCCCACCCTTTTACCAAATAATGCATTCACATGGGAACACAGAAGCCTTGTTAAACAACCTGCCTTTATCCGCGGCCACTTGCTTCTCCTTCATTTGTTTGCTCCTGAAACAGATTACAGGTGTGAAGTTCCACCAGAACGCCGCCCTCCTAGAAGTGATTGATTTTGACTCGGGAAAATGTGCAGAAGCAGAATGAAATGTGCAGCTTTAAGGCATCACTGAAACAACAACAATGCTCTGGAGCTCAGCCTTAATAAAGATTTCACTCTGGCTGGTGAAAGCCTTCACTGATGTCAGGAAAAAGACCTTTGCGGGACATTGGACTGCGTTAAATGGCGGTTTGCATAAGTTGATGAGGGTCAGAAGGTTTTCTGCAGCTGTCATTTAATGAGACCTTTGAAGGAGGAGCCAGATTTCACTTTGTTTCCGTTCCCTCTGCCTGCGTCCTTCACAGCAGAGCTTCTGTCCCCTCTGAGCCTTCGCTGTGGTTCACGGTTCTGCATCAATCTCTGGCCGGTGTGATCGCTGCTGAGAGGGGCGGGATTAAAAACAGCCTGCAGCCTATAAATCGGGGGAGCCTGACTGGACGCCTTGGGTGAATCATATAGCACCAGTAAGCACCATAAATAAAAAGTAGACATTACATTTAAACCCACAGAGGGACGCCCCCCCCCCCCCCCCCCCCTCCCCCCGGCCAGATGGCTGAACTAGGTTTCAATAAAAGTTCAACAAAAAGAACAAATCAAGATGATGCAAATGATCAAGCTCCATGTAGTCCATCTCCGGTGGAATTAGCTTGGTCTTGTGAAGGAACGTTGTCTTGTGGGAGTTGTAACCCCTCCATACTTGATTGAACATGCCACTCTTACCAACAAAGCACAAGCCAATTAAGAGAAAACCTTTCCTTGTGGTTTTAATCTGTGTTTACCACAATAAACCGGCATGTTTTGGACAGATGCAGGCAAAGCTCAGCCTGAGGCACTTTCTGGAAACAAACGAACCAACGTCAATAAACTTGAACTTGAATTGAGATGGAGATGGAGTTCATTGTCCACAGCTTGTCCAGAAGCTCAAGGGTTGTTGTTGATGCAGTGGGGAGTGGAGTGGGGGGGAGGTCACAGGTCAAAGGCTGCCTCTGAGTTACAGTTAACACCATTAACAGGAGGCTCGGCTGAACTGAAATCATGAGATTGACCTTTTTAACCCGGGTCGAGCACACTGCTGCATCTCGTGGACTCAAGTTTGACCGTGCTGTTTTTATGTGGAGTGTGTGAGGGCAGGCAGAAGAAGCTGCACAGCGCCCACTGATTAGGTTCCCTGAAGTTCTGCTGCTCTCCAGCAACCAAGATGTAAAGACTTAATATGTATTTGTTGCTGTCACGATTCACACGACGCGAGGAAGGCTAATCATCTGAGCGTGCTAGCTCTGCTATGAACACTCCCAGTCCCATACGTTACCCTCGTCCGTCTTCTTCATTCGCCACTCTGGGCCGATCAAATGGTCATTATGGCCCAGACGCGGGTCCGTTAGCTGCAAAACAATCCAGTTCTCCGTGGTCCACAGCCGATCGGAGGGCGAGCGAGTGCAGACAGCTTACTCTCTCTGACTGCTAAATTTGTACAGTATTTACCCTCAACACCCCTCAGGCAACATTATAGATGTGGCTATAAAGTGTGTGTAGCTGAACTGGGAACGTCTTGGAATCATTATCAGAAACATGCAGGCGCATATCAAAGCAGCTGCCTGATTAAAAGAATCAGGATCTGAACCTGGATGGTCATTCGGATTTTAT
This sequence comes from Takifugu rubripes, assembly GCF_901000725.2. Classification (NCBI taxonomy): domain Eukaryota; kingdom Metazoa; phylum Chordata; class Actinopteri; order Tetraodontiformes; family Tetraodontidae; genus Takifugu; species Takifugu rubripes. The sequence goes on along the minus strand of NC_042303.1, from coordinate 17,358,165 downwards.
CTTTTCGTGCTGTAATGCTGAACATGTGCACCTATTATTTCACAGCCTCATTCATTTGTTTAGCTGCCTCACGTGAAAACATAAAATACCTTGTGCATTGCACTCTCATTGACATCAGTCTGCAAACAGTTGGAGTCGCTGGGGAGGGGGATGATGGGAGGCTTTAATGGGAATATTTTAAAATTCAGAGTACAGCCCCACTGAGTTGATGCAAATCAAAGCATACGATGTGCCTGGTTATGCCTGGCTGAGCGGGGAGCAGCCAGGCTGGCGCTCACGAGGGAGTTGTTGTGTTTGGGCTTTGCCTTTCTTGCTGTCTGCCAGCACGTGGGTGGATTCATGGGCTCTTCTCCTCCCGTGCCGCTGCTGTCACAGGTACTGCATCTTTAACACGCCCGAGAGATGCGCTGAGCACGCGGCAGCCGGAGAGGGAGCGCTCGTTAATTCAGCACGTCCAGTCGCCACTGTGAAACAATGAGGTTGCAAAGGAGTCTGGGAATGACGGCCGCGCTGGGCGTGATCACCTGTGTCTGTGCCTTACATTTGGCTGCAGCCCTGGACATCCCACTGGAAGGTAAGAGCGCCGGATCTCCAAAACAGAAAACAGACTGTCAACAATGGATTTAACCTTTGTCTCGAAACATTTGGGGGGAAGAGGGAACTTTTTCTTCGTTTTTCTGCATAAAAGGGTGAAAATGTTTGCAACGAGCCTGGTGGCAGTGGGGAGGGGGGTAACAGAGAGAGACTGATGTTGAAACTGAAGTCTTTGTATCAGAAAAGAGAGTTTCAACATAAAAGTGTGCAGTTAAATGAAACACCTTTGAGGGAGAGGGCTGGAATAGTCATCAAGGTTTGGAGTTTATAGCCATTCTCCTTCTTTTTGGTGGGATCTGTCGTTCATCCTGGAGTATTGGGAAACAGAGAAAATAGCAGGAAATGTGATGATGTGAACAGTTCATGCTAACTGATGTCAGAATATGTTTCAACTGTCTGACTCTGTGTTTTGTTCACTTTTGCCTATGCTGCTGTGGACTTGATAGTTTTAGACCATGTAAACAGTAAGTTGGAGTTGTCGAGTATAAGTTGTTGTTAGTGACATCCCAGCTCATCTCCCCGATCATCGCAGAGCGCCGCTCTAATTAAAGCCATTGTCACATCTGCATCACATCTGTATAATACTCATGTTCTGGCTTTTAGGGCTCATAGCATGGCTTCATTCCCCTTCACCTGGTCACAGAGAATTTTAGAACTAACTCTGCTACCATAATCACAATAACAGGGTTGGGCTGGTTTACCTGTTTAGCAAATCGTTGAAATGAAGGTCAGTGTGTTATTATTGTGGCTTTGAATTTTACCTGTTAAGTCCCACAATGGAAGCCATTTGAAAGATAAAAAGCTTTTAGTGCTGTGGACAAAGATGGACTGGATATTAAAAGTCCTTCACCTTAAAATGGGTTTTATTTACCTGATATAATCCGAGCGAGAAACAAAACTGGAAACCTACCCAACCCTGCAGGTCGGAGAGTTTTATGCCAAAACAAAGAGATGGAAAGAATTTGGGATTGAACTCTGCATGACACACATCAAATCCTGCTCAGTGATTCCCAGCGGACGCTCCCTCAAGTATGAAGACCAAAATCATAACAAAAATATAAAAGCTCCGGTCTGTCAGAGCTTTGTCCAGAGGGGTTCTAAACCCGGATGTCTGGGGGCCGCTGCCGCCCCGTTACATTTCAAACAGCTTACATCTGATTAGAGTTTGTGTTTGAGAGCTTCTGTCAGGATTTAATGCTGCTCTGTTTGTTGCCCAGTTGAGCAGCTGCCCACCATCACAGCTCAGGCGTCCAGCTCTCTCATCGCCTTCCCCTTCGATGAGAACTTCCCCATGATGTGTGAAGCCAAAGGGAATCCCGAGCCAGAGTGAGTTTGAATCCTCCCACCACACTTCAGATGTGATACACACAGTTTGCCACCAACATGCTGGTGTTGGACTGGTTTGAACTTGGAAAATAGTCAATCCCACCTCATTCAACGCTGGCGGACCTTGTGCACACACTCTCTTTCTCTCTGTAGATTCAGATGGACAAAGAACGGGCAGCAATTTGACCCCTCGCTGGACCCTCGTCTGATTACAGAGGGGAATTCTGGGACCTTTGTGATCCCTAATAATGGAAACCTCACAGAGTACCAGGGAATCTATCGCTGCTTCGCCTCAAACAGACTGGGGACTGCCATATCCAGGGAGATTGAGTTTATTGTGCCCAGTAAGTAACCCACACGTGTGTGTGTGTGTGTATGTGAGTGAGTGAGTGAAAGAGAGTGTATTTGAGGAGCTGCGGGTCGGTTCTTTCCCGGTGACGGAGCCTTGGGTGCTGTGCGATGACAGCACCGCTCCATTCTGAGCTTTCATTGTGGTGAATGTCGGCAGAGATTCACTGAGGCTCCTGAACTAATCTCATCTGTAGCTCATCTGGAGCTCTATGTTGGAGGAAATCCAAGTGTCCCGCCTCTCCATTAATTCTTTTGATGTCCTTTAATACACTTATGAAGTTTATTCACCACATACTAGCTTTAACGAAGTCCACTCAATTTGAGGGTTTTTTTTTAGATCTGGGTTGGGTTCAGATGGGTGGTAGTTATTGATGTCTGTATTCTCCCTGCAGGCCAAGACGTTTAAAAAATGATCAACGAGACACTTTCTGCTGTCCTTTAAGTAGTAAGAATAGTCTTACCGCCATCTTGTGGAGAACTTAGAGAACTACATTTTGTCTTTGTTTCAGATGTTCCGAAGTTTCCTAAAGAGACAATTGAACCTGTGGTGGTGGAGGAAGGGCAGCCTTTTATTCTAAATTGTAACCCACCTGATGGAATACCACCGCTGCAGATCTATTGGATGACATTAAGTAAGTCAAAAATGATACCGTTTACATTCTAAATGGACAGAATTTGGTTGGCATCTTTGTCAAATCATTTAATTTACATTTCCATCAAATACAATGGAAAACCTGTTTTCTATGGAGATGTTTCAAATATGTCCTTCTGCACTGTAAATCTGAAAAATCAGTGCAGTAAAATGCTGCCTTTGGTTTCATTTAAAATGGGGCAACAGCTGAACATGTTGCCTCCGGTTGGTGCTACAGGTCTCACCAATCCTGGACAAACAGACTCAAGGACAGTTTCTGTCCATCAAAGCTCTGAACTCACAACACAAGTGTGTCTCCTGCAGATGCTGTCAGAGTTTATTGACGGTAAAATGACGTCTTGTTTCTGCTGTCAGGTCTTCAGCACATTGAGCAGGATGAGAGGGTGTCCATGGGCTTAAACGGAGACCTTTACTTCTCTCACGCGGTGGACAAGGACAGCAGGAGGGACTACTGCTGCTTCGCTGCGTTTCCACGAATACGAACCATCGTTCAGAAGACGGCCATGTCTGTCATTGTCAAGACAAGTAAGAAGACACTTTTTGAGGCCTGTTTTTCAGGCGCTCATTATTTCCACTTTTACTGTATGTTCACGCCTCAAAGTCCATCCTAGCACCACATTATTTTTGCATGATTTGTGCATTTTTATTTTTTTTTATTTTATCTTTTTAATGTCTCTCATGACGTTCTGTTTTGTCCTCGTGTCCAAAATTTTGTCTTCCATAACATCCACATCCATTTCAGAACTAAAGGACACAAGTCCTGAAATCGGTAAGTTCTTTTCAGACGTTTGTGGTCAAACCCCTCGTGTTTTTTTTTCTTTTTTTTACATAAACACATTAGCAAATGCTTAAATCTAAAATGATAAGGTGTTTGTGAAGTCACACACCTGATTTCTGCACTTGCACAGCTAACGCGATCCTCCAGAGGAGACCCTCGATCATGACGCCCCCTGGTGTCAAATCAGAGACACAGCTGGTCAAAGGAGAGGAGTTGATCCTGGAGTGTATAGCAGCCGGATTGTGAGTAATAATGCTTCTATACTTACTGTAATAAGCATCTATGACACATATCTGACTAGTTGAGCATCTCCTCTCAGTCCGACTCCTCAGGTCGAGTGGGTGAAGATGGGCCAGCATCTCCCCACTAAAGCCAAAATGGAGAGCCATGGGAAACTGCTGATTGTGCCTGATGTTGAACAAGAAGATGGTGGAAAGTACATGTGCAAGGCCAAGAACACAGTGGGAGAAGCTGTGCACTACTTCACAGTCATAGTAGAAGGTATCTTCCTGCCTGAACCTAAACCTGAAGAGAATGGAAAACAGCTTACACAGTTAAACGATGGATGTTGCACACTTATTCTTGGTGTAGAAGAGTTGCTTCAGACATAATTAAAAACCATCAGACAATGACAGGTACCAGCACGCACGTCAGTCACACCTTCAGTCGGTTACTGTTAACAACCGGTAACAGCAGGAGTGTGTGTGGGTACCCTGGGAGATGCACATCTGCTCATTTAGTGGAACAAACACACGGTGCGTTTATAAGAGTCACCCAGACACACACGTGAATGAGTGAACACGCTGTTTAGAGGGCAGCGTCACACGCGTGTCGGCAACACCAGGAACCAAGCAGAGCGAGTGGACTCGGTTCAGTTGTCTTTGTTGGTAGAGACAAATTCACAGGTCAGGGGGTTCGCAAGGACAAAAACCAGCAGCTGATCCAAACAGGCAAACAGATCCAGCGGAGCCAGGCTGGCAAACAGGTAGGAGAGGAAAAGATGACAACGTGGCAAACAAGCAGAAAGAAAACAAGAATCAGGGAAGACGGATCAAAAGAGGATACAAGGATCAGAGTGCAGGAACAAGAAGAAAGAGAGGACACGCTGGTGAGGACGCAGACGAGGACACGAGTCTTCCAAATGGACTTGAGACGATAACAGAAACATCAGATAACATCTATCTCACAACTATAAGCTCAGCAATAATACACAGCTCCTAAACCCCCGACAGAGCAGGAGGAGGCAGAAGGTCGATCCGACCAGTTCCAGCTTTTCATTTTCTTTTTTCAGGATTTATTGATGTTTGCACGTATGTTTTTGCCCAATCGTCGTCTTCCACAGGCGTGCTGCTGTTGCCATGCTGCTCACACGCATAACGTCACGCTGTTTGTGTCTCTGCAGAGCCTCCAGAGTGGGTTTCTGAGCCCGAGAGTCAGCTCAGCATGATCGGCTCAGACGTGCTCATCAAATGCTCCGCCAGCGGGACTCCTCAGCCCGCTGTAACCTGGAGGGTAAACGGTGCCCCTCTGCAGGGTCAGTCCCACAGCAGCCTCACCTACATGTTACTGTGCCTTCTCCTTTCTGCTGCCCAACTAAATCATTTCGGAGCTTCTTAACGCACATGAGGTCCGTTCAGAAGTGAATTCTGCTCCTCCTTGGTCATCGCCTTGCAGCAGTGTCCTCATTGAGAGTTGAGGACAGCTGCCCCTGAGTGTGGGGGCCGGTGGGAGATTAAATCAACATATTTACACGCCAGAGGGGTCAAAGGTGTACAGTCACCTGCAGGCCACAGTCTGAATATGACATTTTGTAAACTAGAATGGGTTTTTAATAGGCGCCTGGAGGCGACGTCCCGGTCATGTGGCATCATATGTAACATTAGAAAAGGTCCCTGTTTTGAGTCGGGGCTATGCGTTATGATTCCAGAGTGTGCAAAAGTTGTAGTTATTGGCAAATTGGGAATTGCAGAAAAGTAGCCTCAGACGTGTGTTTGATTTGTTTTAGACTCTAGTTGATGTAGTGTCACCTGAACGCAGCAAAATCATCGATCATCTGACCGTACATGAGAGCTAACCATGAACACGGACGACTAAGGCGAGCCACCGTCTCCTTGTTCACTCCCTCCGCACGTTTGTCTCCTGTCTCTGCAGATTCTCCGTCGCCCAACAGGAGGGTTTTGGGTGACACAATAGTGTTGCACAACACCAAAGCATCCGACAGCGCCGTGTATCAGTGCGAGGCCTCCAACAGACACGGAACCCTCCTTTCCAATGCAAACATCATGATTATGAGTAAGTGTGATTATTTGTGGTCCCCTTTTCTGTCTGACTGTTGCAACAAGGATGGTCTGACAGATGGTTGGGATCTGGTGTTGCTGTTTCCCATAAAGCAGTGAGGAGCTGAGGAAGGAGTGCTGCCCACGCACTCCATCACTCCGCCTAGTGCTTCTCCCCACAGAGCAACAAGCCCGGTTCTCTGCCATTTATATGCTAACAAGTTTCCCCTCAATCCCATATGGGAATCAGGGCCATAAGACAAGCATGTGCTGCTTTACAAGTGCAGATAAAAACGACAGGATGCTGCTTTCTCTTGCTTTGCTCATATTTGGGGAGTTTTCTGTCTCTGACACAGGAGTTAATAAAGCTGGACGCTCTCAGAATGCCGAGTCCCAGCTGCTGCCGTAAACAATTAGGCGAGACAAAGCATTTAATGCGAGGCTTTGGCTACAACTGATAAGGTGCTTGTAGGCAGCAAGCTAATTTGCTCTTGTTTTTCTTCTTTGATGTCATTTTGGTCACGTTTTTGACAGCCCGACAGCTGAATCGCTTCCTTCGTCCACAGTGACGTTGTCTCATCACCCGTCCCTCTACTTTTTATCCGCTTTTTTAACTGCTAAGCCCCAACGCTGATGTTTTTAATCTTTATCCCCTGTTTTGGTTTTGGATCCACGATTAATAAATAAGGCTTTGGTTCTTGATTCGTTACAGATTTGCCCCCCATGATTCTGACCCAGGATGATGAAGATTACTCAGCCGTCGAGGGGAAGGGGGTGATGATGCACTGCAAGGTCTTCAGCTCTCCTCCTTCAGCCATCACTTGGTATGTGTGCAGGTTCTTCCTGTCTCCATCAGACCAGTAGAGAGCAGCAGAAGTCAACTGGTGGATGCTCGCAGTGACTCTGTCAGCTGAGTTTTATACCAAACATCCTCCTCTAATCTTTCATTCAGCAACTTTTGTGGATTCATCTGTGTTTTTTTTTTTAACCAAGTAACTGTTGGAGTTGTGTTGGAGTGTACGGCGCGAGCTCATTCTGCGTCTTTTCTCAGGAGCAAAGACGATACGTCGGATTCCGTGGAAGGGCCGAGGTTTAGCGTTCACGACAACGGGACCCTGGAGATCTACAGTGCCGAGAAGGAGGACTCGGGACCGTACACGTGTTTCGCTAAGAACACCGAAGGTTCTTCTGCCATCAACGTGATGCTGTCGGTGAAAGGTAGCGTCTTTCCTTCTGATTGTGGCTGCTCCCAAGAGTTGCAATGGATCTAATATCTGTGTATATGTGGAAGATCCCACTAGAATAATGGAGCCTCCAGAGGACTTGCGGATCTTAAAAGGAACCACGGCTCAGTTCTCCTGTCTTGCCGAGTACGACAAGTCCTTCAGCGATGACTTTGAGATCCTCTGGGAAAAAGACGATAAAGAGATCGCCTTTAACTACACTGAGAATTCAAGGTTGGACAATCAGAGTTGGAACCTTATGGGATTTTTTCTTTTTTGTTAAATTAATATTGCATTGCTGTTCCTCTGCCAACAGGTATTTTATAGAGGACGGTATTCTCCAGATCGTCAATGTAAGCCACAGAGACCAGGGAGTGTACACGTGTTTGGCCAGAACGCCGATGGACGGAGACAAGGCCGCAGCGCTGCTGCTGGTGTTGGGTGAGCCGTGTTATTCTGTTCCCACTCAAAGGACCTGAGGCCCCTGATGCTGCATTAATGTCCAAAACAAACAGATCAATATGTCAGGAAACTAAAGCAGGTCAGGAAAATGCAGAGCATGGCTTCGTTACTGTACTACTGTGTCTGGAAACGAGGCTTCTGAGGTGCCTGACAGTTTAAGTCAGAAAGAGCCGGTGGCAGCCGTGGGCAGCAGTGCCGCTGCGCTCCTGTCCTCCGGCATGTCGGATGATTTGATTGAATACCGGCTCCCTTGGCCTCTTTGGCTGCAGAGATGGATTTTCCTGTGAGTTCCTAAAGGCATCTTGTGGTTTGCAGATGTCCCTGATGCCCCCCAGTACTTGGTGCTGTCCGAACACAAGAGTCAAAGCGTGAAGCTAAAATGGATCCCCGGAGACGATCACAACAGCTCGACTACAGGTACGGAGCACGTGGACAATATCACATCCTGATTGTGCCTCTTGTAGCTCCAAACATTATTATTATTACTATCCAGCTGCACATATTTGCAGATAGGCAACATAAATCTATTAATGGCTGATCCAGACATGAATTAGGATTAGACCAGAGGACGGTTTGAGGAGTTTAATGCTCAGTAGGTGGTAAAAGAGGCAATCCTTTGGCAAGACCACGGCAGCGAGGGATTACTCTGATTATCTCTCTGCCTGTCCACAGAGTTTATTATCCAGTATGAAGAAAGCCAGTGGGAGCCGGGGAACTGGAAGGAGCTGCTGCGAGTGCCCGGGAATCACAACTCAGCCATTCTCAAACTCCACGGCCACGTCGACTATTGTTTCCGTGTGTCAGGCGTTAATGCTGTAGGAAGAGGTCCTCCCAGCCAGCCCACAGAGCGCTACAGAACCCCCCCAGCAGGTCTGACGACTCTTCTTTCTCTCAGCTCTACTTTTTTGATACGATCCTTCGCACTTTTTCAGCTTCCAGCGTCGCTTTCTGAACATTGTCGGACCTTGAACATAATTGATTCCACTCGTGAAGCTCTCCTCTCTGACGTCTCTTCAGCAGACATTGTTTCCACCAGCCAAGCCAAATAAATCCATATTCTTTTTTTCTCCCAGCTCCTGACAAGAACCCAGAAAACATCAAAATCGAAAGTCATATGCCACAGGAAATGAATATCAACTGGGAAGTAAGAAATACAGTTTGTCCTTTTATTATCCTTTAAGTGCTGATTCTGTAACGTCGGCCGCTCGGTCGATTCTTATCTTAACTTCACAATCACTTAGCTTTGACACACCAGATCAACAGCAAACAAGAGAGACAGAATCAGCATCTTCAATATTTTATGTTGAAAATCATGTCTGAACAAAAATCACGCCAGCATGTCCGGTCATATCTGGTGCTGATGATGTTGCTCTTGTGGCTGATGGGTAAAGTGGCTCCTGCGAGAGCATAAATCCTTTATCTGGGACGCGTCGGCAGCTTCTGTGTGAGTAAAGAGCCACGCAGCCAGACCATGTCAATTGTTCTTTTGTTTTATGAGATAGCGGGATAAAACACTGGCAGCATGTCAACTACAGTTCACTGGGCCAGCCTGTCATTCTAATCCCTCAGAGGCGGTGACATTGAGCAGTGGAATACAGAAAGCTTCTTACACAACTCGTCTTGATGCTTTTCACACCATTCTTATGGTGGATGTCTTGTTTTTTACCCCCATGCTTCAGCCGTTGCTACCCATCGAGCACAATGGACCGGGTTTGGAGTACAAGGTGAGCTACAGGAGGCAGGATGTGGAGGAGGACTGGCAGGAGCACATCGTTAAAAGACACTCATTTGTGGTGAAGAACACTCCAACCTTTGTGCCCTATGAGATTAAGATCCAGGCTAGGAACCATCAGGGATGGGGTCCTGAACCCAGAATTAAGACGGGATACTCAGGAGAGGACTGTGAGTAGTGAGGTTGTTTTTTCCCCTCTTCTCTTAATCTCTTTCAAGCTGTAGGGCGTCAATTTACTGTGAGCTCTCTGGACGTAACCTCGGCAACTTTCAGCGGTGGGAAGCTTCAGCGTTCCAGCAGAAACATCTGCAGCTGAACTTTGCTTATCCGCTGCCTGTCGGCAGAAATTGGCCCGAATGAAGGAGAATTTTAGACAATGCATTAATCAAACGGCAAGGAAAAGTTGGAGAAGTTGCAGCATCCTCCCACTCAGTCGTCTGTCTGTCTGTCTGTCTGTCTGTCCAACTGTCTGTGACTCACCTCTTGTGTATCTATAGGTCATCTTAGTTTGACATTGGTAAAAAATGAAAAAAGTGCTAGTGTTTTGTTGAAAAGAATCCATTTTAAAATCATATAGATTGAGATTTGATTCAAATGTGTGACTGCATGAAGGAGACAACATGTACAGCAGTGTGCTATACTTCCTGTATTTAGCTTTCTTCTGGATTTGTCCCCAAGAAGCCACCTCAGGTCAGCCATGTGCAGTGTTGTTTAAGGCAGCATTTACACCCTTTAGCTAATTGTGTAGCTGGTGTGTTCGTGTAGACACGCTATCCTCCATTAGAGCAGATAGGCGATCGCAGTAGTTCAGTAGGTGGGTACGTAGCAGCTGTTCCCAAGACGATGGTGTGTTGTTGTCTTTTGTTTTTCCTTGAATGACTTTCAGCCGACTGTATTCTAACACACGTTTCCCTTCGCAGTTCCCTCTGCTGCACCTGATGATGTAGCCGTAGAGGTGATAAACAGCTCGGTGGTCAAGGTTAGCTGGATGCGAGTACATAAGGACAAGTTACATGGACATCTGGGAGGCTACAGGGTAATACTTGAAAAACAGACCTTTGCTTTTAGATGCAGCTTTAAAGGACTGTCCGTGACCTTCCTCGCACTGCAACTTGGGCTTTTACTGGACTCCCCCACCCAGTAACCGGCCAGTTCAGTGCACAGACCACCAAAAGAACGAAAATTTGGAATTCTTTTTACGTTTGCAGAAAGTTTTCTAGAAGCTTAGAGTAGCAACCACCGTTAAAAACACCCTTCTGTCTGTGTGTTGCATGCAGATAAGCTGGTGGCGTCTCCGCAGTCTGGTGGACTCCAAGAAAAACCACGGAAATAAAGAAACACTGACATTCCCAGGAGACCGGAACCATGCTCTGGTACCGGAACTAACTCCCTTCTCTGAGTACAGCCTTATTGTCATGACCTTCAACGGTCGGGGCAATGGCCCGGGAAGCCATCCTGTCAACTTCAAAACCCCAGAGGGAGGTAGGATTGTGGGAAAACAACACGAAGTGTATTGATTTTGCAGCGAAAGAGAAAAGCTAATAATAGCGAAGGAAACTGGGTTCCTACTGCTGATATCACCGTCTTGTTCTCATACAGTCCCAGAAAGAAATCCAGCTTTCAGAATCACAGATGTGCAGAGACACACGGTGTCTGTGGCCTGGGCCCCACCACTGGAACCGAATGGGATCCTCACTGGTTACCTCCTGGAGTACCAGCTCAGTAAGTGTCTATACCTTATTTGTCTTTAGCCACACAGAATAAAGTCGCGCCTGGGTAACCTAAGAACGAAAGGACGGTAATGTTTTCAGTCAACGATGTCAGTGAAGGTCATGAAACATCGTGCCAGGAACCTCCGAAGCTGCAGACTCTGCTCTGTTGGAAGGGGGCGTGTTTAGGTGAATCTGTACACGGGAGAGGAACGTACTTGTTGCTGGTGATCGTCTAACCTCGTGCTCCTGAGATCGGGAAGCTAAATTGCTGTGCAGCAGTCATGGTTAGACCACTGCGAGCGTATTGGGAACATGCCAGGGTGAAGCCTGCTGGCCTGCATGTCGCCCCGCTGGCTTTGTGAGTGCTGAGTAAGGTTACAGTGTCACGGCCTGTTAAGGTCCAGCTTTACTGACCCCATCCTGTCCTCAGGGGACATATTTACTCCAGCTCTGGGTTCTGGCAGCTCACATCACCGCAAGCGTGCACATTTGGCTGTCCGGAAAGAAAAATCACAGCCAAGTTAATGACTAACTTCCAACTGCATCTCAGTGATGCTGTTGCTGGTTAATTGAGTGTGATTTGGCAGCTGCACAGAAGGGCCAAGTGTCATGTGGTATTCCAAGAAGGGATGTTTTCATGGTGCCACGACCATAGAGCTGGTGAGCTTTTTGATGTGTGACTGTTTTTAAAGTCCTCCTGAAGGAGATCATGTGTGAAATGGTGAGGATAATGTCGCCAGCTGTTAGCAGATCATCAGCGACACGAGGAAAATCCCAAGCTGAAGCTACACTCATCTTCATAGGAGCCTTTAATAGGTTCATATCTCTCGGCTTTCATAGGAGAGCCAGTTACAACAACATATCGCACACACGGGAATATCGTGCCGTCGTGATGGATACACCAAGCTGCTGGAGACAGCACAGTTTTGGTGCACTAGCACACAGTCTGTTTGTCCTAAATGTGTTCTTGTATTTCATTTCCCAGCCGTGTGTGAGGATCACGCACCGTGCAAACACGCCTGGAGTTTAACCTGAGCGCAGTTTAAGAATGGGAGCAGCTGTCGGTTTGGCAGAGAAACACAGACAGAGCGCAGAAAAAGAGGAAGCAAGCAGAATCACACAAGCACAAAGAACAAAGATGTCTGTAACTCACCTACTGGCTGCCCAGGATGGCTTATTAAGTAGGATGAGCTTGGTGTGCAGCCAGCAAACATTAGCTGATGAAGCCTTTGTTTGAAACCACGATTTGGAGGGCAGTTCTGACGCTGCTTGTGTTTCCTGGGCAGAGAATTAGTGGTGAAGTTCAGCAGCTTTCGTTTTATTTTCTATTTTGCAGTGTTGGTTTTTGTGCTAATGTTTCAGCTTTCACTTCAGACCGCGCAGAACCTGACCCAGCGGGCGCTCTGTGCACAAGTTTATTATAGCCCAGCCATTTTGGCACTAAAGCTGTGAGTTCTGAGTTTATCATGGGGTGTCAACTAGTTTCACCATCCTTCTCTTCTACATGCAGCCGCTGTCAGGTAGATTCAGATACGTGTGTCTACATGTTTAGAGGGTGGCACCATCTAATTGCAGAGAGCCTCAGTCCGGCTGCAGCTGTCCCGATTCCACCCAGTTAAGGGAGAAATGTGCCTTCTTTTATTAGAGTGTTCCCTATTTTAGTGTAGTCGAGTCAAAACAAAAGAAATGAATGTCTTGATGTGCGATAGCAGCGGGGGGTGTCCACCAATACAGGGAAGCAGTATTTCTCAGCAAAGGTCACCTCAGTACCTGCTGTGCTTGTTTTTGTTGCAGAGAGCATAAATGCCACCTCCCCGCCCGACCGCCCGCCCGCCTGTTTTACACTGTGAAAAATGAAGTCTCCTAGCAGTTTAGACAGAGACGAGACCATTAAATTTCGATTGTGAATGAGCAGGAATCGGAGATCTCCCTGTTTGTTAAAGGCAAACAAATATGACCTTTTATCCCCATTAACCAAGCCGTCAGCTGGAAGTGCCAGGACACTCGCTCACGCTGGATTTTGAGCCAGATTATCAACTCTATGCTTCCAGCTCTAATTCCTGTTGTATTTTCCTCTAGTCAATGACACTGAGGCGGGGCCAGTGCAGACCGTCGACATCAGCAACCCCAGTACCACCAAGTGGATCTTCCGTGACTTGGAGCCCGTCAGCAAGTACCAGTTCGACCTGCGCTCCTGCACCACAGTGGGCTGTGGGGCCATTGTCAGCGTGGAATGCACGACGACCCTGGAAACAAGTGAGTGATGGTGGGGCCAGAGACCGTGGCGTTACGTAGGCGGGTCTTTCACTTCCTGGTAGAGACAATGGGGACACAGACGGGAGCACTGAGGCCCAGAACGGTGGGATAACACCAAAGTTGTCTCCAAAGCAATTTCTCTAATTCCAAACTGCATTGAACTAGTGGAACATGATATATGCCTGGGCAGCCAAGCCTCTCATATCTCCATGTAAGTATTTTTTGTGGATAAACAATTTCATATGGACATAGTGGTGGTTTTCATTTGTCACTGTCATGAGGGAGCAAGCGCTTATTGATTGGACAGAGAGCAGGAGCTATGAAACAATCAGCAAAGGAAGAAAATTGCTTTGAGCAGGAAGGAAACTAAAGCTTTTGCTACTGCACTGTGTAATCATGAAAGAGTTGCTGCGGAGTAATTAGAATGAGCTCGCTTGCAGCGTGTAATCGTTCCTATTCTATTGCATATCATGTGTTGAGGCTGACGTGCCATACACCAGCCAGCTCTGGCTCACGTGAATGACGGAACAGGAAATGAAACGGTCAATTCAGGAGTGTCAATAAGACCAGCAGCAACAGATACTGTCAGCATAAATAATTGGGTGACACTTTTAATAGCGAAGCACTCGGAAACAATTTAATGCATCATTCAAATGTGGAAACAAAAAGCTCCACTTCCAAGTCTCAACCACCGCAGGTGTTGAATGTGTGAGCTATTAGCTTGCGTTTGCTTAGAGAAAACTCACAATCACAGAGAGAAGCTTAATTGGCTCTTTGTGGTTGTTTATTTGTATTGGAAAAGCCAGAGAAAATGATTACAGGCAGGGAGGATCCATTTTTATGCATTCAACTGAGCAACCGTTGCCCGTATGTGTGTGTGTGTGTGTGTGTGTGTGTGTGTGTGTGTGTGTGTGTGCCTGACTCCAAACATTAAAGTTAATGGTGGCGGTTGTGCTGCCCGTGTTTGTGTCCATGTTATTGTTGTTAATTGTCCTCTTGCTAATTCGTCCTCGCCACCGCTTTCAGCCTGTCCTTTGATCAGCCCCAGAGTGCGCGTGAGTGTGTGACCGCGCTCTGTTATGCATTGCTTGTCCTTTTGTCATCTTCTCTTCCCCCTTTTGTTGCCTGTCCCTGCAGCTTCATGTGGAGATCTGCGTTCACTTTCAGCTCCGCAGCTTCCCATGAAAACTGTTCATAATGTGCTTCTTTGGGAAGTTGTGCTGTTTGGGTTTAACATCTCAGGCTGTAGGTGCACGCCGCAGTGAACGTGCGTGGATGATTTCAGCAGACTTTTGAAGCGTTTGTGTATTGACTGGGCAGAATCTGAAGAGGTCGTAAACACTTTTATCATGGAGATAATTGACCTTGTCGGCTGTTGGGCCTTCCTGCAAGCACTCTGCTGCCCCCTTTCATTAGGCAACCATCAACTTCTTCCTGGATAAAGTTTGCGGCTTCCTCTCTATTAGCAGCAGTAATGAGAGGCTTAATTATAAATTCACATTAATCTTGGCTCATTAGTGATCGTAAACGAATATTGACTTTTATCCTGGCGACAGGAGACGGAGCGGAAACAGAGACGGAAAGTAAATGATGCTTTAAGAAGCGAATCCATCAGACACACTCTCAAGTCCTGCTTTCTAATAAATGGTAAAAACAACAGAATGGATCACGCAGTCGTGGCATCCTCGATCACGTCGGCCTGATGATTAGTCGCTAATTTAATAAATATAGGACGCAGCGTCCCCTGTCTCGCTCTCCAGGCACGGCAGCCCCCCCTCACCTCAGAGCTCTCCAACGTCCCCAGTGACCAAACCCACTCGTTCCATCATGGGTAGAATTGCAGCAGGTTCTGACACAACGAGCCTCGGACCACACAGACACAAGGATCGAGTTAGCTGATAAAGGTCAATCGGTGTCACATTTGCTCCATATATTCAGCTAATTTATGGCTGAACACATCAAACATACAAGAAAGTCCATTTATAGTTGGGTTCTAGAAATGTAAATATGCAAATGTGTGTCTCTTTCTAGCAAGAGTGCTTACTATTGAAAGAGCTGATTTTAATTTCTCGCCTCTGCCACCAGGGAAATATAGAATACGAGATCTATATCGCACCTCGACAGCATAGCAGCAGCGTGCACGCGCTCGGAGGGGACAAATACATGTAATTGTCAGTGATTGATTTGTTGGGCCCCGGTCCCCACTGTACGCGTCAGTGTATTGACCCAACAGTCACCTGACATTTCCATGTAATCTTCAAGTGGGTAAACAGTCGCACCACTAGAGTCTCTGAGCAGAGAGGGGATTGTGAGGCTGAACGTCCTCCTGGGCCGCGTCTGCGGGGGAGGCGAAAGTGATATTTACAGGATACTGAGATAAGTGGAAGAGTGGAAGCTGTTAAAAGCTCCTCCATCTGAATATCTTTTGGCGCCAAAGGTGCGACTTGCGGGGCGTGGGCCTCCTGCCGGATGAGCAGCTGTTTTCTGCAGCATGTAATAGCGAGCTTGGGAGCGTGGTGACAAACCCCGGCAGCCTGCCCCGGGATATTTTTAGTTCAGGGGCCCGTGTCAGCTGAAGTTGTGCAGTTTCTGATGATTGGAACTATCATAGAAGCAGAGCGATCTATCAACATTAGCCAGTGTGTCATTTGCGGCGACGGGGACGGGCAGCGGCGACGCAGGTGTCCGTGTGCGCTGAATTATCACCTGAGCAAATCACGCACCTGAGCTGAAGACGCGGCCGGAGATTTGCATGTTTGCCGTGGGGAAATGAAGTGGACGGGGCTTTGTTGACTATCTCCGACAGCTGCTGTCAGAGAGCACGTTCCCCATGCTAAAACTGCACAGCGCTCATTTTATTAATCCAGTTGGAATAAAAGGCTGCACTCATACAGCTAAGCATCTATTGACTTTCTTTACATTAAATAACTTTCATTCATCCAAATACTGAAGGTGTCCTTGTCAGATCCACACGACACCTGATGATATCAGAGCATCTGAAAGCAAACATTTAAAAACTGTCCTGCATTGGCGGCTCAGCCTTTGTTTTATGTCTTCCTCTAGCGTTGCTCTGCTTTTAGCTCATCGTATAATTGTGCTTCCATATGCACATTACTCTTGTCATCTTTATTGTCGAGGGACTTACCTGACGCCCCCCCCCCCCTCCCCTCTGTCAGATGTAATTGATGCTCCCTCACACCGGAATTAGGAAACACAAGAGCGCTCTTGCCTCTTGTAGAAGGTGAAGCGCGACATCCTCCATCACTCCTTTGCTAAACAGTCTGCTTTCGCCTTGCTCATTTTTGTCATTTCTCCATCGGCTCGACCTCTGTGAAATGTTAATATGTCGGTTGGTGACAGCCTGTAAATGTCAGCCGGATACCTGGAGAAGAGCAAAGCAGCCTTTTAAACTGCACACATGATGTTCATGTGTGCAGCTTTTCCTTCTCACTGTGGGTGTCTCAGAACACCCTCTGGGTGGGGTTGCAAATGGTCTCAAATGTCTATAATTTTTCCTTTGTGCTTTCATTTTAACATCGCTCCTGCACAGGTTGGAGTCTCTGGGTGACAGCCAAGATTCTTTCCTGTCATTTTAATCCACATATAATTACATGAGAAACGAACACAACATATTAGAGGCCTCGTCGGAATGCACCGGGCACCTTATTTCCAGTCACCGGACCAATAATGATTGTATTTTAAAGATATCATCTCAAGAGACTGCAGGTGAGGAGGGAAAAAAAAACACATAAATAAAAAAGAGCCGCTTTAATCAGTGGCCCTCTCATTAAACAGAAATGTGCTGCAAACGCAGCATGTTTGAACAGCGACTCAAAGCTGCAGTGTCACCTGGATTTAAATTAGCAGCCTTGCTGGGAAGAATTACATTTGTACAGCGTTCTTACTTGATTAATTAGACAAGCAGGATTAGCTGTTTAATATTAATACTGGGTCGTTTCCATCGGCAGCGCCCTGACACCTCCTGCTGCATCAGATGGGCTTTGTTCGATTGCAAACATTCAATCAGGTGTCCTGATGAAAAGGCCAAGATATGTCAAAGTCACTCGGCTTTGTTTCTCCTCAGGTTCCGCCAGCATCCACGAAGGAATATCAACCCAGGGCTGGTTCATCGGCCTGATGTGTGCCGTCGCTCTGCTCACTCTCATTGTGCTGATCGCCTGCTTTGTCAACAGGAATAAAGGAGGAAAGTATTCCGGTAGGTGCTAACTTGTGCTGGTTGAATGCTAAATGCCGCTCTGATTGTATTTTCTGGTTCACAATTTGTTATGTTGGTGGAGGGGGAAGGGGGGGGGGGGGGGTGATAAACCAACCTGGAAGCCACCGTAAGACCAAGCCACTACATTATATTCAATGCTTCAATGCAAATTCATACATGAAAGGGCACGTGCACTGACAGGGAAATGAGCGTTTCTGGGATGTCCAGCTTTGGAGTGTTGCATTGTTTTGACACGGAGCTTTTCCCAGCAAGCGTCTAAACAAAGTGCAGCCCACAGCCAGACAAAATGCAAATGCTGCACACAGAGTGACTGCTCTGGGAATGATGGCATAAGCTCTGTGGTATCTCAATTATATTCCTCCTATTGGGGACACGAGAGCCCTCATCAGCTTTATTATTCACTGCTAATAGCCATCAGGTTGTCGTCTGTGCAGCGACCGCTTCACTCGTCAGCAGAAAACAGCCAAACACTGCTCTGTCCTTTGTTTTCTCATTAAGTTCTCATTATCTCCCAAAGCGCCAACAGCCTTTTCTTTTTTTCCGCGGGCCATGGTTTATTGTAGCCTCACATATAGGAGCACGTATGTCTTTATTGTTACCTGGAATGCAGCATTTATCCAGCAGAGAATGTGTAAATGTGAAACATCTTTTATTTATTTCATGAGCAGTGAAGGAAAAGGAGGACCTTCACCCAGACGTGGAGTCACAGGGCATGAACGACGACACCTTTTGTGAATACAGGTGAGCGCCCGACGATCACAGGTGACGGTGTTTTCTCCACGCTGCCGCTCCGTCCGCATCGCTCAGTAATCATTTCTGCGTTTCTCTCGTCACTAAAAAGACACGCCAGCACGAGTGACGTTGGCGCGGAGCCTTACACCTCCGCTGCTCAAGCCGAGTGATCACCTGAGTAACTAAAGAGTGTGTGATGAGCAGCATTAGCGTCCCTGAGCTGTTTACACACCCGTGTTTTTGTGGTAGCCTCCCTTTACTGGAGCATAGTGTCGTGGTTGTGTTTGCGAGCCTCAGATGTTTCTGTCCGGCCGGAGTTAAATGAAGCCGCCCAGCGCACGGCAGGAGACCAAAACCAATCAGTGTAATTGAAAGCAGCTCAACTCCAGGGCTGTGATATCCAAACACGATTCATTAATCCTTCAGCGCTTCCATTCCTAACAATCCTCGGCTGTGCGGCTCCCAGCTTCCTTCGCTAATCAGCAGGATCTGCATACACAACACATGCTGATGCGATATGAAGTCTCAGCGTGGCAGCGTTTGACTCTCTGCCTCATCGCTCAAGACTTCAGCTCAGTGTAAAAACTGGAAGAAGTATCATAAGAAAGCAGAGCATCACAAGTGCTGATTTATGCTGAGCGGGAACAACGGTTTCCCAGAATGCATTGCTGCAAACGCTGCAACTACACATAACAGATCCTGATGCTCAGTAGTCTGATAGTGAGGGGATACTTTTTACAGCGTGCATCATTGAGATTTAAGAGTAATCTGTTCAGACTCCTTGTAGATGTAGTGACACACACGTCCCCCCCCCCCCCCCCCCCCCCCCGCCCCCGACATCGCGGCACAGTGACGGTAAATCCGGTGCTTCTCTTGCAGCGACAACGATGAGAAGCCACTGAAGGGCAGCCAGCGCTCGCTGAGCAGGGAGATCAAAGCGGCCGACAGCGGCGACAGCCTGGTGGACTACGGCGACGAGGACGTTCAGTTCAACGAGGACGGCTCCTTTATCGGCGAGTACGCCGGGCGAAAGGAAAAGAGGGCGTCCTCTGAGATCAAAGCCACCGTTCAGACCCCAGCGTGAGGCCCTGGCTGCCATCCTCCGTCCCCTCGGACGCGTTTCCATTAAACCTGCTGGGAAGAAGAAATGAAAGAGGGAGCAGACGTTACCCTCACAAGTCTGGTGTCAAATGTAATGCGTCATTGCCAAGTGCACACTGCCACCTTCATTTTACAAACTCTCGTTTTGTCACTTTGCTAAAGGAAGACCATTACTAAATTTGGTGTAAATATAGTGTATATTGTCTTTGTGGAGTGTCTTTTTTATGCTTATTATCACACATGACATTTAGAGCTTGGATTCGTGTTTTGAAGTCCCGACTTGGGCTGCAGTTGGTTCAAACGGGCCGCTGGTCCGTTTGTGCAACGTTGCCTTCTGATGTCGATCTTGTAGCACCACGAAAAAGTGGGAATGATATTTTCCAGTTGGGGTGAATATTACTGACCTTTTATATATGAAGCGACGTCATTAAATGTTAAGGTGTGTATAAAGTTTGCTTATTAACTTATTTTTTTTTCCTACTGGTTTTATAAACAGCAAAATAACAGGGACATTTTCACACATATCCAAAACCTGAATCCTTCCTTCTCTTTGGGAATTACCTATGATTCAGTTATTACGGCACGTTTTCAGTTACATCACCAATATACCAAATCTGGAAGATATTAAAACAAAAATATGTTGCATTTAGCTCATTTAGCTCAAACTCTTCTCCATCTGTAGTGTAAATATCTTTTATTATCCCACTATAACTGATATTGGCTCGGAAGTTCACACGTGTGTGTAATGGCACCTCTGCTGGTCATCAATTATCCCAAATCTTTTGAAAACTCACAGGCCAGAAATCGTAAAGTAAACACGCTGTTTTTTTTTTTGTTTTCACAATACTGAAATTTGCATGAAAAAAGTATAAATGAATTTGCAGCTGGTGAGTGTTTGGATGTTATGGTGAATTTGTGTTCCCAGACTAGCTTGTGTGCCTCTTCTCAACATTTTACACTGATAGCTTGTTGCAATTTGTCATTAAAATCCTGTAGGCATACTTCAGGAATTATTAGACCCTTTATTTAAAAGCCCCATCACACCTAAAATCTAAGATCTCCTTCATGTGGCTCAATCTCGAATGCTAGCATGCGCTAACCTAAATGACATCAGGCTAACACCTGCTTTTCTTTCAGAAGTGAAATTGATGAAGCTTTGTGATGTACTGGAGTTACTCCTGACCTGATGTGAACTGGTGGAATGTCCCTTGAAGGGTTAGCGCCCATCAATCAGCTGTTTCAATTCAAATCTGCTCCACCACAAATATTTCTAACAGGCCTTATTTTAGTCAGACTCTCACTGTTCGGATCAGTCTGTTGTTCATCATTAACATCCAGAGAAACCAACCAGAGCATGTTGAGAATTGATGTTTTTTATGTTATTAAATTACTTTACTTTCTTACATCCTGGTCACGGTTTGGTTCATTTCGCCCGGTTAACGAGTGGATGTTTATGATTAAGCAGGACACAAAAGCCATCATCAACAACATGCTGCGTAAGGCTTCATCGTATGAAACCTAAGCAGCACAATGGCCATGTCAGCGGATGAAGAATCTTCAATAGCACGTCGGCACCTATAATGGAATTCACAGCACGGGGTGGGAGCGTGTCTCCCCAGGCGTCACCAGAGTGATGAATCGAGGAAGAGGGTCAATGACTTAAAGCACAAGGTGGACGTTTAAAAGAGGGAAACACTCCGGCTACATTTCATTGGGATTAGAGTTACAAATGAACACCTGAACCGCCTCTCAGGCTCTGACTGGGGAAAGAACAACAGCGTTAAATAAAATGGAGAAACAGTAGATTTCATCCATCGGAAGATCGATTTCTCCTCTTGCTGCCCGAGAAAGTCGCTTCCACAGCAAAGGAAACAAAGGATGGTGGAATTATTTGATCGTGCACGCCGCTTGTTGTTGCCTCAGTCAAGTGTGTTCGAACTGATCCAGGTCATCAAAAACCAGAGGCGGACGATGGTTCCAAAGCTCTGGGGCGGCAGTGATTTTCCAGACCAGGCAGAGGTCTGGAAGACGGCAGCGGTCCGTATCTGGGACATCTGAGGAGCTGATCTCAACAAGTCGCGAATAAATTGCTCCTCCGTATCTGCGAAGCTGTCAGCAACTCACGTTGTATGAAAGATTCATTCATCAACACTTTTTTTTCTGTGTGGAGCAACTTCAGGGGAAAAGTGCAGGGAAGAGGAAGAATTTAGAAAAAAAAAGTTGACATCATTTAGAATTAGGATGTCTGCATTGTTTCCTGAAAGCTGCTAATGTGGCAGTTTTGCTCCACCAGGAAGAGCATGATCACTTATGTGTCATACATCTTGGTGCTGCCCCTCAATGGGAGGATATTTCCCCTAAACCAACCAATCGTTGCTCATTTAAAATGGCTGAAAAACTGGTTATTTCCAGAAGCCAAATTGGCTTTGCTGAAATAATTTGCAAGGAATGATGCTTCACACGGCAGCATTTTGCCTCAAAATGGAAGCGACGTCCTCTTAATTCCACAACTTTTATGAGATGGATCAATGCTAATTGAAAAACACAGATGGAGCGCTCTAATAGACTCACTTAATATTTGCACAGGCTAAATACAGCTGACAGGCCAGGATGAGCCTACAAAGCCAACAAATTGGAAATGAAAGTTGGATTCCACCTTCCCTTCCTGAAGCCACTTTCAGCTATTTTTGACAAAATATACAGATGTTCGATTTCCAGATTAAAACTTTCACTTTATGATGTGAAGATGTGGTTTGAGCAACCTGATGGCCACTCGGGTTACAATTATTTCCAATGATACTTAATAAAATGAACTATATCCCTAAAGTGCAGGCAGGTAATAGTCATTATGGGCCAGGAAAATAAGGGAACCCATTACAGTAAGTAAATAAACACTAACCCAACTGCTCCATTTTCATTAATATTAAAATGAGGTGTGTTCAGTAACGATATAAAGTAAATGACGCATTTATATTCGGAGTTACACGCCCGCTAATGGACGCATTCCATCATGAACTCATATCTTTTCTAGTCCACGTGGCTGTCGAGCTGCTTCCATCCCCACAATCTTTGCAGATCAGCTGAACAGACACTTCAGATGGAGAGCGCGCTGAACATCTCAGCATTTCTGGATCATTCATTGTACGATACTTGACTTCCGTGTGACTCTACTTGAGAAGCAGTTGTCAGGGTAATGATGATGACACAGCAATGTCAACCGCCTGGGACGAGCGCGCCGCCACGTGCACTCCAAATCTCGGCAGCGCCTTGCCTTCTTCCTGTGGAGGTGATCATTTACTGGGGGATGGGAGCAGACTGACGTGTTTGGGGCAGACAGATGCCCAATGTGGGTTCAGCTGCCACCGATCTGGAAATGTAGGCTACCAGGAGCCACATGGTGGGGCAAAGGTAGCCTCGTACCCAGGGGGGGGTGAGCAGATGGGCCTATGTGGGCCTATGGGCTTCTCCTTGGATGCAGCCTGACACCGTCAGGTCAGGGAATCGGGCGCCGGCGTCTTCACAATCAGATGGTTCCATATTTCATCTCACTGCCTGAATCACGCCTCCTGAGCAGGAACAAGAAGCAAAAATAAAAATGATGGAAGGAGAAAGAAAATGTAACAGAAGATGCTATTCTGACACGTCTTTGTCCTCCCTGCCTCTGTCCTCTGTCCTCTGTCTGTTTTGGGTTTGGCTCTTTCGACTAAATTATTAAAAGTTGAAATAATCCCATAACGTGGACAAAGAGAAGATTTTAGATACGATCGACTTATTTAACGGTATTAATTAAGAGATGGATTCATGTCGAGAGTGGAAACTCTGAAGGTGTCAATGAAATCAACAAACAACATTTCACGCTCTTTTTTCCTCCATAACAGATAATAGCAGATAATGGGACAAATGAGCAGTCAGAAGTTCAGATGGTGGTTAAATAGCAGAAAGTTTTGGCAGAGTAAGTACTTCCCAGATCTGCATAATGTGAATGGCACAACGGAGAGTGTAATCCAGGGATTGCCTTCGGCCTGTATTCAATAACAACGTAGTTTCAAAGCTGCTTGTATTATTCATCAAAGTGCTGTCGAGGGCACTAACAAATTGTCTTTATTGTCCAAATGGGTTCTCACAAATCCCGCATCGCTCCATTTTGCCCGAACAATATTATTACTGGGGGAGGAATGTCCTCTGTAAAGGACAAATAGACTTACTGATGTCAGTTATGTCAATCCACTAAAATGTCACAGCGATTTGGTGATTTGGGGGCATTTAGTCTCGATAATGCCGAATGTAAGTAGCTACATTACAATAAGCAGTGTTGGATGCATTTATTTACAGCTCTCTTTAGCTCGGCTGTATCGAGCAGTGGGGAAATGTGTGGTCCAACAGTGTCTATGCTGTCTGTCGTTCTTCCCTTAATCCCACCATAATGCAGCAAATAAGTGCCCCAAATGTTTGCATGGAGCAAAATCTATCTGTGATAAATAAGAGTGGAGGAGAAGTCGGCTTAATTTCAGTAATGTATGTTATCCTGCAAAACTGTTGTAGTGTAATCCATCAGATGGAGCCTCTTTATGACATTGCTGGGTTGGGGCTTTCCCCTGGGTCCTGGGCTTAGCTCCTGCTAAGACTAATGGCTGTGTGGCTTGAGAGGGCTCCTGGTGTGCCGTCGGGAAGGTTCCTCCTCTGCGATCCTGTGCAGGTAAGAACTTTTGTTATCTAATGTGCCGCCAACCACCTGCGAGGGCCGCCTCACCAGGGGCTTCGGTCTCAGAGCCTTTCAAAGATTCAGTGTCACATTTTACACAGCAGTTAGCTGGATAAGCTTGGAGATGAGCTCCTAACACATCTCTCTGAATTGCCTTCCTATTTTAGGAGGATCAGGATCAGTCACAGGTATTTAAGCCATGTTGCCTTTGACATTTAGAAATGAAGCAGAGAAGGAGCGATTAAGATTTTATAGCTAATCGTACCAAAAGAAAGCAAAGGAAACAAAGAAAGGGCCATAATAACCCTGCTGACAATAGAAGGATGATTGAAGCCTGCAATTTCTCTCTTCCACAGTGAATTGTCCTCTGGCAGGAGTGCCTAAACATTAGCATGTCTCCGTAGCTTTATCCTCCGTCTTCAACACATTCAAAATCCAATTTCTCTTTCCCGAGCATTTGTCATGCATCAGATGTTCACCACCATTCTGCAGAGGCAAGGACAAGTCCAGCATCATTAATGCACGATGGGCTCATCAGCATTTTTCCACTTGATTTTAAATTTGAGATGAAAACTAAATTGAGCAGGGGAGGCGCGCCCACTTTATTCACATTCATTCTGTTAAAAGTGATTTTCTACTTTCACTCACTCACTATTAACCACAAAAAGTAGCGGAATGTTTTATTTCTGTTGTTTTTACCTGCTGGCGTTGGACTTGGTGAAAAGACTCATTGAATCCAAATTGAAGGTGCATGCCACCTGAAAAGGAAGGCGTCAGCAGGGAGCATCCAAGCAGTGAGACATTTCCAACTTTGTGCCACTGACTTGTTTCAAATCACCGCTCAGCCTCGTGCTGCCTGGGATCCCACAAAGCCTCTACAAAGCTCTCCCTTCATTACAAACAGAAGCCAACTCTGTGCCTTGCTTAATCACTGGATATAGAAGCAAAGAACAGGGAGGGAAGGGAAATATCGTCGGCTCTGTGGACTGTTCACGCAGATCTTTGCTTGTATTTAACAGTTACTGATCAGTGTTGTGTGGACACTGTTGCACTGCAGCAGAGAGCAAGGAAATCTCTGAAAGGAAGATGCAAAACGCCACCGGAAAGATCGTTTTCGGGATTGATGAGCCCGGTGACATTGATCTCTCTGCATGAGAAGAGATGATGATGAGAGGATCCTACAGGTGAAACAGGTCCAACGTTGGGGGCAGATTATCTGATTTCGTCGTCTAACTGACCGGAATCCTGCAGCTTTTCTTCGGCTCAGCTCGGATATCTTAACTTGATCTCGGTCTATAAATCAATCTGAGGCTTTGTGTTTATTTTGGTGTGTTGAGAATGTTGAAGAAAACGTGAAAGCATAATCCATAAAAGCCCCAAAATGACTGATGATAGAAAGGAAACCGCCTCGTCAGAGACATAACGGTCTCCTTTGTGTGTAATCCATGGGAAGATAAAAAGAAATCCATCCACGGTAAAAAGGGTGGTGGAAAAATAAAATAAACTTTCTTCCAAGACAGATGAAGTTCCATCTCATTGGCAAGGTAATGATGTGTAGTGTGGGTCAGGCAGGAAGTGACTCTAATGATGCTAGTCATTTAGCATATTTACTGGCGTTCACTGGATTACCATCTGCAATTTTATGGTTGATTTAAGATCACTATATCCTCTCGTTCATTACAGAGATTTCACATTTAAATGCGCATCAGATCCGCTTTTGTATTTCCGTGTTTGACGAACCAGCAAAAGCCAGTTTATTGTCATTTTAAAGAGTGAATTCAACACAAATGTCTCGGGCCTCGCTGTCCTGTCGACTTCTGCTGAGTGACGTGAGGGACGTTGACCCGCTGAGAGCGTCATCATCAGCCGTATTAACTAATTAAAAGTCATCAAACTCCCCACTGAACATCAACACCTGACATTAATTGCGACTTGACCATGAAACAGAGAAGAAGGAAGAAGGAACTTGCTTCCCACACTTAAAAAGTGCATTTTGTCTCTTTTGATTGCACTAATATGACATTAGTTCAAAGCATGTGGCAAACATCAGATTAAGTGTCATTACCGTCACAGATTCCATCAGCTGCAGCACGCTCCCGGGGAAGCAACTGGCACCGGGACCGGGAGCTCGCTGAGTGGCACGCTGCCAACCTGACACCTTTCCCACCTGTCAAGGTATATGCGGCACGAGCTGCGGTTGGCTTTGACATCAACACAAAATAAATTGGAGCAAACAGATGCGCAGAGGGATCAGTGTTTACCCAGATGGTCTACGAATTGACAAACGAGCAGAAACCATAAGAAATTCTAATCCTTTATGTTTATGCAGGAGGCAAAGCCAACGACTGCAGCGATGCCAAAATGTATTAAAGGCTAGCTTACGAACAGTGATGCCAATAAAGACCAGAAAAAAGGAGATTAAATCCCCAAATTCAAACTCCCTGAAGACGGAGGGGCTGCCTGCTGGCCAAACACATGGTGCTCTCCCATGAAGTCAAACTCCTCAGAAGTCTTTTGAAAATATTTATATTCTTAAATGGGTGTTTTGTCTTGAGTCTGTGCTGTTAGCGGCGTGTCTGTGGCGCACAGTGCTCCTCAAGAGTCACCGCTTCTGGCTCTTTTGCTCACAATGGTGACGCTTTAAACCAGGATTGGAGTTTCAGGGAGAGGCGGCTTAAATTCAGCACCTACAGGCACCGACGAGGAGGGTGGCCAAGTCTGTGATGTTACACACGCATAAGAATAAAGACCACAAACAATGAAATAACAGTCAGTGATCAGAGAAGCCCATCTGCAACCAGCAGCGTGACCATGTGACTGGCCTTTCCCACCCATCTAAGCTTGTGGTTGGGGTCACAACCTTTCGTCCTTCCATTTGCCAGCTCGGTGATAAACCTTGATATTCTGCAGCTAAAAGGATAAAACATGTATACATTTTGTGTGTCCGTTGATGTTTTCACACAGGCTCCGAGTCCTGAGCTGATAGAAACGCAGCATAAATAGACTTTAAAGTTCCGTTTATCGCGACAAAAGCTGCATTTCCTGCAGATGAAGGGAGAAGAAGTGATCACTGAAAATGTAGAGATGACCCAGCAGGTCCAGATCCCTCAGCGCTGACACGGGACCAAACAAAACCTCAGCTTTATAGAATTCCACATCAGCAGGATACTCAGCTATTGAAGATGAGCTTGTAATTCATTTATACACTGCAGCATTTAATAATGAGAGCATGTAGTAGTATTATTATGTCTAGTCTTTCCTGTCTTGGCGTTCCTCCGTGCATTCGTGAACAGCTCGTTCAGCCACAGCCACTTACATCACTGTCATGCTAATTGGTGTGAATTCCGCTTTCAGGGAGAATCGTCGGGCTGCGTTTTTATGCCTGGCACATTTGAAAAGGATAATATTGCTGCAAATAACGCAACTAGTTCTCATTTAAATGATAATTTTGTGTTGCTGTGTGCTTTTTCCTGCATACAGGGAGCCTCAACAGAATAAATTGGGCATGTTACTGAAAACAAAGATCTAAGTTGAGGCTCCATTCAGGTTTGTCCAATTTAGGTCCACAGTCTTTCATCAGCTCTGGTTTGATGAATGAGAGGGGGACTCGGGCTGTGCGCGCTACTGTACGTCGATGCACCATCGGCGTGACAAATTGCTGTAGGCTCGGTGACTACGAAGAAGAGTAAACAGCCAGAGCTACCAGTGGTCCACGCAGCCCAAACCCTGCCTCACATATCATTCATCTTCATCTTCATGGAACCGTATGAGGAACGCACAATAAAGATGCTGGATGAGATCCCGCCTTAGGCTGGAGGGCCAGCTTGTTTTCCCACACGCCAGGCGTTCTCACCTGAGATCAGCACAGGCAGGTTCACCAGGTTCTGTTGCTCCACAACCCTGGACCAGAGAACACAATCGTGCTCATTGGAAAACTACCTTTGAAACACAAGGTAAGTGACGTAAATCTCTATGTTTCCCATTTATGCTTGCTGGACTCATCAGTGAGACGAGACGGTTCGGATGGTTTAGATCTGAGCGATGACATCATCTGTCTATTGTCCCAGAAAGATGACCCTTCATTCTTTTTAGGACTTACCGTATTCCCCTGTTTCTTCGCCTCATCTTACTCATTCTATTTCTTTAGTTCCCTTTTCCCGTTGCTATTTCCTCCTGTTTTCCCTCCTCTGGGTAGATCTGCATCCCTCTACCTTTTAAGCACCTCTGCTAGTTCGGTGTTTCCTGCTCTTCTGGACCTCCTGGACCTCCATCTCTCTGTCACTGCAGCTTGTCCCTTTTCTCTTCTGTAAGCCACTTGTCTTTCTTCTGCCTCTCTCCTTTTCTACAGCTCCTCCTCTGACCATCACCAGTGTAGATTCTTTTCCTCTGACTGTTTCCTTATGAAGGATTTTAACCCCTGTGTGTGTTTTTTTGTGTGTGTGTGAAAGCTCGTATGACTCTTTACAATATTGAAATCAGCTTCTTATCAAAGTTTATATTACCATAATTCCCACCTGCTGTATTTTAATATTGTGACATCCACAAAAACACAGAGATGAATGACGGATAAAGAATCTGCCAACACGATATTAGGAGAGAGCAAAGAAACACACATTTACTAGCAGAAACTCCATCACTTATCAACCTCTGTAGAAATATTCATGTCCTTTGTCATCGCTCGTGTTGTGTTTGCGCTACATGTTATCAGTTTGATGAAAAGATTTTTATTTGCTTCTGGTTTGTCTATTTGCATCCCTTCTTACATCAAGTTGAGGTAATTTGAGTTGTTTTGTATGTCGGGCTTGAGGAACATTGCATTATTCATGGGGAAATAAAAAAAGTAGTTTTGAAGCGCTGCAATGGAAAACACCATCAAGCGTGTTTGTCCTGAAGAAAACCTGCATCATTTTGTTGGAATTCTGAGACACTAGCAAACACACAGCTAAATCTGAGCCAATCACAGACACTGTTGCTTAGTAACAGTATTCTACAGACCTAGACACGTCTTCCTAATGCAAAAACAAACATTTGTATTCACGCCCCCAAATGAGACGTTCGCCGGGGGGCCGCGGTCGACGGCTGGACGGCCGATGCTGCAGGTTCTCTTCGGCCGGGTCGTCGCTGCAGCACACGTCCCTCGTCCGGCCCTCTGCGACACCACGAGTCTGATCTGAAGGCATGATTCCAGCTCAGGATTGCACTCAACAGGTGAGAGCCCCCAAACTTGTGATGGAAAAATCCGATTCTATCCTTCCCAAGATCTCTGCAGCTTTAGAGACAAGACAGAGAAAATCTGAGGACAGGTGGAGCAGAACACAGATATTCTCAATTAGAACTGCGTCATTGCCTCTAGATGGCATTGGATAAAATAGTATTTAGAAATGGACATTAAATGGGTTTATTTACCAGATAATCGCTGCCTGCAGGTTCCACAAAATGAGGTTAATTAGAACATCAGTGGAGAAATATAATGAAATAACAGTACTTGAATGAGAAACTCGAGATGTGTTGTGCTGAATGTCAATAATCCAGAGTGACTGATTTGGGATGGGCACAGGTTTTCTGTTTTTGTTTTTTATAACCTAAATAAAAGACAGAATCACCTTTAGCCACCAACAAAATCACACCAGCGAACGGCTTTTAAAAAATGTGGCATTAAAGTCCAAAAGTGCTGAGACAATTTTGAAGGAAGACAAAGGCTGTGACACCATTTAAAGCTGCACCACCTGCTGACTCCCAAAAAAAAAAGAAAGCAAAGGAGAGAGTAAATCCTGTATTTTAGCATCCAGATCCTTCCAACAATAAATGCCTCCAGTGTTCTAAACCTGCATTCATCGGGCAAAGGGGATGAGAACACCTCAATTACACTAAACTGTGAACGCTGAAAATGAAAATCTTTGATTAAGTTACTGTCAACTGCTCCAGAGACAACAAACCAAACAGCTCCAAAGCTGGAGTCTTTGTATTTTCCAGCACAACAGCTCCCATCTTCACTGCCATCTTCCATTTTTCTTATGTGCTGCACCCTAAAGGCCACAGAGGAGTTCGGCAGGGCTCTGCAGGAAGGCTCTGCAGGTCTCCAGAGGAAAAGCCTGGCTTTGCTATTGAACAGTCCAGGAAGTGCAGCCTTGAGCTGAGTCTCAGGCTATCGGCTCCTCGCTCCAGCTTCCAGTTGCAACTTTTCTGTGGTGGAGAAACGCGATAGCTTCTTCTCAGAATCTCCCAGCGCCATTTCTCGTCAGTGCCGCAGACGTCAATGTTTGAGGACATTTTAAAGAAACCGTTTGGAACAAAGAGGACGAAGACACAAAGGAGCTATTCTCAGGTTTACAGTGTGACTCCAGATCTGTTTAAAACACAACAGGTATTTTTATTTGGAAAGGACGGGGGTGCCAGATTTTACAATCCAGCAATCAATTTTCTTTCAAGCTTGACGCAAAGGAAAGTGCCGTGCTTTGCAATTGCACATAAATGAGGTGGTTTCATTTCTGCTGATAGTTGGAGAAGCACTTGTTCTAAAAGAGCGAGAGACATTTACTTTATAAGTACCGTAGTTATATTGTTCAGATGGAAATGTCACCGACTGCGTTCATGCTATAACTGCAATAAAGGATAAAGGATAAAAATAAGGGAATATTCTAGAGGCTTTTAACATTTGTGTGGAAAATGATGAGAGAATTGAAAGTATTGCAAGATTACATGTTCAAGACATGTAATCTAAAATCAAAGGTACATGAGGAAAGAAGCTGCTTCTTTAAGCGCCACATAAGAGAGAAAATAAAGTAACACAGCGATAAAATCCAACTAAATGTGCCAGCAGTGATTCTCAGAAATCCACACATACTTCCTGGGCCTTGAGCAAGCCACATTTTCCTTTCTTCTTGGTTTGTGATATTGAAACTGTCAAATCTAAACTTTCACCAGTCTGACAACACACCCTCCACCTGGGAGGATGTTCTGGAATTGCTTAAAAAGTGTTTATGGCTTTTGGGGTGTGCAGAGGGACCAGCTGTCAAAACAGAACCCATCAGCTTTGACTTTAAAAAGAAATTATCTCGCTCACACACGCGCACACATTCTGGGCATATTCAGCTGTGTAGGAAGATAAAGTGCCTCATAGTTTTGCTATCACAAGGCCTCGTTGACACTAAAGAGTGCACCGTGATTTGATCTCACCAGCTTTTATTTTTCAGATTTTAGGTTGCTGTTTTTCCTTGATTTTAAAACCTTGAGATCTGAACTTTAGTGATTCAGTGGAAATTCTGGAAGCTGGATGACCTGGAGCTAAAATGTCCCCTTCTCGACAGCTGTTAGCCTCTGCTGTCCCAGCTTCCTCTCTACCGTTCAGGTTTGGCTTTTTCTTTTTTTTAATTGCTCTGTTTCCTCCTCGCAGAGCATCACAAACGGACACCATGACAACAATTAGAATGGGTTCTCTTCTCTGTAGAAGAAAACAAGAGGTGCCCGAGACACTAAACTTTGTAATGAACCTGAAGGTCAAGTCAATGAAATCCTCAGAATATGTGGGCTCGTGTAAAAACCAAAGGTCCTTTTCATGACCGGTGCTCTGTTCTGTTGCCTTGCATCCATCAGGCTGCAACTGTCTTCATTTATAGGCCTGCAAGAAGTCAAGTCCAAGGTGAGTTCTCACAGTTTGAGGCACTGTGGCCCTTAGCAGTGATTTGTAGCTGCCACTATTCCCCTCTGCCGTCTGCCCACTTTTGTAAGGCCTTGGTCTGGCCTGTGGCACGAGGAGATCCAGAGGAGGTGTCAGGACGACTGATGGGCGGCTGGACCTTGACGCGAAATAATGAGACACGCGTGGGCAATGAGATTACAATGCTGCACGGGAAAATGCCGGTAAGGAGGGATTAGCGGAGCAGATTGGAGGACGAACCTTCACATACAAGTCCACAGATACCGAGAACCCGGCCGGAACAGATGGAGTAGACGTGACAGCTGTGTGATTTGATTTGAACACCCACTACTACTTACATCGTGTTCACGGCAAGAAAAACATCTGCCACCTCCCCAGGGCTACACGGGAACCAGCCGCATTGTTCCACATAATCAACCACTAATAGAGATTTCAGTGTTAAATGTGCGAAGGTGTGCCTTAGCACACGTGTGGAAGGTGGACTTGTCAACAGATGCATCCTGAGAACTGTAAATTTGGTGGCTGCTAAAAAGAAGCAGCGCGCGCAGACACAGTCCAGGCCCGTGATGAATGACGCTACGCTGAGACAATGGCCATGACCTTTACATATTGCATCATCTACGCGTTAATAATGCATGGCGTAGCACTTTGCTCAGTGCCATTACTATGTTTCATATTGAGAGTTGAGAAACAACAACAGTTCACTTCCCCCCTGCTTTTGCTTTCCAGTTTTGTCTGTCAACCAGAGCTTAAGGGGCTGTTTAAAAATTAATGAGCAGTGCTTGCACTGTAAATAACTGCTGGTAATGCACTGTGGGTTATTTGAAATGTAAAACCTACTGTCATACTTTGATTATCTATGTATCTGCCCTGAGCGTGGATTTGAGCGTGGATTTGAGCGTGGATGCAGCGTTCCGTGCAGTCTGGCTGCCGGCAGACTTATTAAGGCTCGCTGTCACTTGTGGGCTCGACTGTTCCCCAGAGTTGAGCAGCAGCAGGCTCACCGCAGCAGACTTTGGAGAGCACTTCATGTATATACCGGTACACAATGTGATGTAAGTCTGAGAAGGTAATTATTCCTCAGACCCAGTGGATTCGCCGAGGCAGCTGCTGGAAGTCTGTCACCTGGAAATTGTTTTCAAGGAGTCTAAAAGATCCATTCTTTAAAACCGCAAATAAAAAGCAGCTCTGTGCACTGACACCCCGAATGGGTCGGAAGAGCTCTTTCAGGACAAGTTTCCTACGTACAGAGAATAAAAAAGCCCCAGAACTTGGCCGTGGATCTGAGCGTCAGTCCTCGTTAGTGTTTTTCTGGATGCTTCCTTAAAGAAGCCCAACCTCCTGTCTTTATATTAGCGCGTGTAGCTACAGATAGCGGGCTCCTGCCCAGTGAATAATTAATTTGGGCAAATTGTGCTGCTATAATTTGAATCCCTGCCGCACCGCTCACCGGTCACCCTTATTCTATGTCGGGCTGGAAGTCTATTTTCTGCCCCATATCAATTTTTCATGTGCAGCCATTTGTCCTCAGGGGACGGATGTCATCCCCACAGTGGATGCTGTGTTTTCACCTGTCCCCATGGCGTTGACATTTCCTGGACACTGAGCGATGGGGAGGGAAAGACTCGGTTGTATTTATTACTTAAAAACTCGGCCTACTTCTCTTTGACATATTCATGTTTTTGAGCAACTGGGTTGCCAAAGAAAAGAATTTCTCCCATGTGCAGAGCCTGCGTCACCTCATCTCATCTGTTCAACCACCTTCTCTGTTTTACCAGAG
The DNA here is from genome assembly GCF_901000725.2 of Takifugu rubripes. NCBI lineage: Eukaryota > Metazoa > Chordata > Actinopteri > Tetraodontiformes > Tetraodontidae > Takifugu > Takifugu rubripes. The sequence goes on along the minus strand of NC_042303.1, from coordinate 17,324,594 downwards.
GCAGCAATTGACCCGATTCAGCAACAGGAGTGGCTTCAGTGGTGCTTGATTATCAGCCTGCCTGATGAGGCTGGGCTCTGACGCCGCCCAGACGCAGTAATGTGAGGGACGCCTGCTCCAGATGCTCTTGCCCTTTAGAAGTCGCTCTGTGATGCAGCAGCTTGGCTCTCCCTCCCTGGAAGGCGCACTGGGATCGGTCCAGGCGGTTGCTGTTAATGAGATGGTCTCTCCTCCGTCACGCTGGTCTCTCTGCATATATGTTTCTTCATGAGATCATATATGAGGGCGAAGGAAGTGGGCCGACCAACAAACGCTGCTTCATCAATTCCGCCTCAACATCCCTCGCGAAGCTCCGCTTCCTGCCTTTGACCTTTTTTAAGGATTGATTATATGAAAAATAGTAACATTCATGACAGTCTGGGCTTGATTAATCACTCTTTTATCTAAATATTCATAATCAGAAGATAATGAATTTAGTGATTCTTCTACTTCTGCTTACAGATCTAAATGAATTCTCTATGCCAATATTATTTTCTATTTTTAGGAATTGTGCTTTAATTACTACTTTAAGTATAACTTAGAATGTATTATTTGCATTCCCAGAGGACGGATAGATGAACAGCTGGTGGACAAGCCTTTTACTTCCATATGGATGAAGATCTTCAGCAGGGCCAAACTGGAATTTAGAATAAAAGTGTCAGCATGACTAACTGAGCTTCACCTGCTGTTGATTGAACAGTAAAGGAGCTCAGTAAATGTATAGACATGATTAGGTTTAACAGGGATGTATGGACATGTATGAATGTGTGGCTTCATTCTCAAACCCTCGCTGATGTGATTTACATAATCATCACTTCCACTGGCTGTTAGAAAAGGTTCCGTTTAATGTGATCGGAATACGTTCCACATGACTCGCCTCCGCCTTCGAGAGGCTCATCATAAACTGAGATATCAAAACCATGCCGCCCAGTCTGGAAACACCAGGGCCCTGTATTAGCCACCTCTGTTTCTCCTGATGTTCACAACGTCGTGCCTGTGGTCAGATTAAAGTGGGTCAAAAAGAAAAGAAAACTATTTGCTTCCTTCCTTCACACATGAAGACCCCCCCCCATTCCCAGAAGAGACAATTAGAGGGAGAAACCTGCGTTGGCTCAGCAAGCAAATAATGTTCAGGAATACAATAATCCTGAATTGTGACTTAAGGCAGCAGCAGAAGCCGCCGCAGCCACATTTTCGAGACATCCGGCGATTAAAGCGGCGACAGCTGCAGTGCAATAACGCTCCACTCTATAATCACGGAACAAATGGGGGCAGGGAATCGTACCATCGCACCTTCATATTCCATCGCAGGTATGACAAAGCGTCCACGTGCTCACCTACAGCTTTTATATTCCAGAGAGGTGGAGTAAAGGCTGATATCAGCTTGAAGTTAAAGCAGGAGGGATCTCTTTTTCCGCCACTATTATATCCCAGAAAATGAAAGGCTGGTTCCCCTGTGAAGCAATTTGTTGGGGCAGCACATAAATTACACAGGTGAGATTGGGTGTCGCATCTCTGATTTCTCTGATTTGAAACGTTATCAGCAGCGAGCGGGACGAGACACAATGAGTCCTTGTGGCCGGCGGCTGTGTGGAGCTCATTAGGGGTTTTTACAAAAGAAGGGTGCAGCGAGCTCACAAAAGGGTGCAAACAGAGTTAGTGCATCGGAGAACGCCAGTTGGAAGGAGGCTGGTTTCCTGCTCAAATCTGTCTTTGGAGTCCCGAGAGTCTCCCAAAGAGATTCAAAAAGTGTCGCATCCGTTCAGCAACAATGACGATAGCGACGGTAAAAGCCCTGAGAAGATTCCGCTCCTCATAAGTCTGCATATTTTCGAAAGTGCAGACTTCAAGGACCAAATGACGGGTTGCCTTGAAATGCTCCAAAGTTCTGTTTTAAATATCTTTAAACAGATTATCTTCATACTTTGTACCTTCATCTGGCAGCTGCAGATTGAATTCCTGACAGCGTTCAGTCTCTTCAAGAAGGAATGTTTTTGTTTGCACCTAAAAAAACTCATTATTGAAGATAAACTGTTAATAAATCAGCAATCTTGGAAATGGCCGTGAACGGCCGCAGGAAACGTGAGAATCTCCCTCTTTTCTGTCTAAACACTGTAGTCTGTGTGTTCATCTCAGGTTTGCTGGGCTTTGATAGAATTAGTGTGTTTCTGAAATTGCTGAACCTGGCTTGGACATCTTTATTTATGGAGCACGTGTGTGTGTGTGTGTGTGTGTGTGTGTGTGTGTGTGTGTGTGTGCGTGTGTGTGTGTGTGTGTGTGTGTGTGTGTGTGTGTGTGTGCGTGTGTGCGTGTGTGTGTTACCAGTCTGCTTAGGGCAGAGAAAGCTCACATGAACTGCTGCCTCAGCAGCCACACCTGGCTGCCTGCTTTAAACCCTAATTGAAGAGAAGGAAAGTATAAAGAAAGAAAAGAGGCAGCAACCTCCTGCCAGTCCCAGGTCATTTACTCATCGATTTTTGTATCTAATTTGAAATCCATATTTATCTGAAGTTTTGCCTCAGCGAAGTCCTCTGTTGATCTGGTGGTGTAATGTCAGTGTGACGTAGCAGCCAGTTTTAAAATGCACCACACTGACTGTGTGTGTGCTTCAGCTGTGCTACAGATGTGCTTCAGATGTGCTTCAGTTGTGCTTCAGATGTGCTTCAGATGTGCTGCAGTTGTGCTTCAGATGATGGGTTGTGTTTATAAGATCTGTAAAGTTTGCAGAACGGCCACAAAACATGTTTGCAGGTCTGTTGCGTGCTTCTGCTGACTCAAACCAAGGACATGAAAATAAAAGAAAAGGAAAACGGGAGTAGAGTCCAATTTACAGGCACAATAACAAGTTCAGAGTGAGATGTTACAGGTGAGCGAGTACATCCTGAAGACGCACAATAGGGGACCTTTTTAAGGAACGCGGGTGATAATTGCACCTCAGACAGAACAAAAAAGTGGAGCCTACTTTTGGTCCCCATATTCAGGAATTTGGGGGCGGGGGGGGGACTGGCATTTCAAAATTTCAAGTCTCCAAGGTTCCTCGGGATGTGTGACTATGATGTAATAGCAATGTTTAGAACGATTAGAAGTGCTGTAACTAAATCAGAGCGCTTCCACATCGCTTGCTTCTGTGTGATTTTTGCTAAATGGATGTGATTATGCAAATCGCCTCATTACAGCAGGCGTCCAATGCTCTCATCGCAGCGGGGGAATGAGCACCCTACACATTGTTTAGGCCCACAAATAGCACCCGTAAACACAGTGTGATATTAGCAATACAGCTGCTTTCACTGCAGGGGAGCTGCCTATGTCACATGATCTCCGATACCGGTTAAACTTTCCCTCCAAACATCACCATAACAGAAGGGATTTATTCTAACTCGGTGACCTGCTGCTAACTTTGGATCTATGAATCATTTGCAGCTTCAAATAAGAGAGGTTTGGGCTGCTCTCATGGAGAAACGTTGCTGTTGACTCTGTGCGAGCCAATTAGGCTCAGCTGTGTCCATATCTGACCGGCTCTTTTTTATTCTGAATCATTATACACAACCTTTGAAAGAGCCCAACGTGTCACCGCAGGTACAAGCCTGGATGTTGGTGATATGAACTTAAATGTCTATAAATAGCCTCTGTGTATGCTTGCTAAGGGTGCACTAGCTGAGTGGTTGAAATTCCTCGAAAAGCCACTGCATTAAAGGGGGAAACCTTTGTGTTTGACAAGTGCAGAATACATTAGTTGGGGGAAATTCATGGCAAATTCAAGTCTATAATTAACAAATCAAAACTGTGAACATCACATGTTGTGACTTCCTGCTCACAACAAATAACAATTTATGGAACTTTCTGTAGGCTTCTTGTCAGTTTCATTATAGCTTCACAGGAGTTGCCTAGCTACCCACCTTGGCTGCTTTCCACTGCTCTTCCTGTTTGTAGCTAACTTGTACTTTAAGGTTAGTTGAAATGAGCCTCATTACATCCTGCTGTAGCAACAGCAGAACCAGGAAACGTGCTCTGAGTCTTCTCGAGCTTCACTTTTCAGAGTCTCTGCAGAAACATCAAGGTTGTTGTGCACTCGCCAGGCGAACGTTAACAATCGGTTCCCAGGTGACAAATCTGACGTTACTCAGCCAGGTTGTTCAATATCAGGAAGTTCATATGCTAATATTGGGAGTCCCAGTGGCTTACAGGCGGTAATTACATGAAATGAATACTTTAATTATGTAACGATTCTGATAACTGCACATTTGCCCTTGCTTGGGCTTGTCTTCCTGGATCCAGCTCATTCTCCACACATCATGAAACTGGAATCTCCCCGCCCCGCTTCCTTTCCTATTTTTGGCTGATGGGGTGGGATTTCACAGGGGAGTTGATTATATTGATAATGATGTGCACGCTGCTGGGGTCCCTTCAGCTGGGATCGGTGCTCACGGCCCCGCTCCCAGGAGCCATCCACCACAGCCATAATGACATTTTAGCCTCTCTGAGGCTTTAATGGCCACTAAATGAGAGGCGATGCTAAACTCCTCTGACAGAAAGAAACTTCATTTTCTGATTTGATTTGTCGTGTGTCGGTAAAACAGCTTTAGAATTTGTTGAGGAAGCGCAACTCCAATGTTAACAAAAGGCTCCAAGGGCATCTGCTTTGTGTGCTTTAATTATCCCAAATGCCTCTTTGTTTACCTTCTTTAATCTTTGTCTCTGTGTAATGTCTTTTTTTCATTTTTCTGAAATAGTTTTGTATCCAAAAATCAATTAAAGAACAAGGAAGGTTCAAAGTCACTCATTACCAGTGCTCAAAAGAGGAAAAGTACAAATCATTTAATCAGCAGTCCGACGGCAGAACCCTCAACACATTTATTCCGTTTATGAACATTTATGCAGACAGATTTGTGATAAACCAGAAAAACGGGCACCTTTATTCCAGAATATCCTCTATTTTCTTGGAACGACATCCCACAGCGCCTGAATAAAGTGATTTTTGTCCAGAAAATGTTGTGGATTCTGGCAACTTTGACATTCTTAATGGTGGTACGCTGCAGTTTGACTGCGGTGCAGCAGAACGCAGCAGCCAGGTCCTCTGACAAAGAGCTGCGGTTTTCTCCAGCATTGGCTTGTGTTTGTTCCTTGTGGACGGGCTGACGGCAACGCCGTGGTTGGATGTGTGCGACTCCTTCACAGGAGGTCAGAGACACAAGAACTTATAAGAATTGAGGGAAGAAGATGGATGGCTGTCTGGAACTTGATATATATTTCATATTTGCTTTTTATTCCACAAAAACCTGAGGCAAATACAACCCAAATGGTTCTCCACAACCTTTAGAATGCTAAAGCCCTGGCTGCCAATTACTGTGCAGATTTCTACCTAACGATGTACATACATACACCTTCAACCCTGATTTATTTTCACCAAAGAAATCTTCTACATCAGGATTTTCTGCCATTTAGTCCCAGTTTTTAGACGGCTGTTGCAAACTAAACGAGATGTAAATATGAAATCGAATTTGGTTCCCTGGTGACTTAATAGTACTGCAAAGTTTTACAGGGTTTCAAAAAGACTTGAGTTTTCCTGCACTCTTCGGTCTTAAAGTGTCAGACTGGTTTCCACACAAATATTTGGTATTAAATGAAGAATATTTTTATGTCCTTGGTGTTTTCTTTCTCGGTTAACTGAATTTGAAATCTCACTTTTAAGGGCAACACTATTTATCCAAATCCCAAAGAAACACATTAATAACATTGTTTGAAAGGGTCTGAGGAGGGTGTCAGCAACAATTTGACAACTTGATTGGAAACTGTTGCTCATCAATAATGCTAAATTTACATCCTTTAAAAAAAAGCTAAATAATGTATAATAATGCAAAGTGCACGCGCCAGCAGAGCTTCTATAGAAGGCATGATGAAGAGGGACCAGCTGGGAAATGTTTAATGCAAGAAGGGGTGGTCTGAGTGTGGCTGTCCTTTATTGGTGGGTAGAAAAAACACAGAGACGCACTTTGGAGTTGGCTGCTGGACTCGGACACGCAGGACCGCGGTTCGACGCGCTCAGCCTCTCGTGTCCTGCTGCTCGTCTCTCTTCTCCTGCACAGGTAGGACATGCGTCAAAGTTGTCGCGCTTTGCGGTTGAATATTGTGGAATATTTGCTCCGTTCCCTGTGACTCGCGTTCCCGCACATCGCCGCGCACCGATCCCTCCGCGCGTCTCCGCACACACGCTCACGGTTATCACCGCAGAGAGCGATTTCAGGCTGGCATCTTCTAGTTCGGCCAACCGTTTGGTCACGCATCCCCATTTTGCAGCATTTCCAGGAAACTTGTGGAGACAACAGTGTTCCCTCCACTCAGTGGAAGCGTCGTGTTCCGGGCAGGTTTGGAGCCGTGAGCATCCGCTCGCCATGACAAGGAATTAGTGCAAGAATGGTGGTTTGTTTGTTTGTTTGTTTGCTTTTAAAAGCTGTAATCATTTTCAGAGGATCAGGTGAAAGACACCTGCAACATGACACCACAGATGGAGTCTGGAAGCTCCCTGAAAGTGTTTTTAATTGAATCTCAGAATCTCTAGTGTTCTATAGTGAAGATGTCAATCATCTTTGAACAATACATTCTAACCACAGAGCATAAAACTAAAATAATCTCGATATGACGTTCTGTGATTATGTTGTATTTGCATGTGTTTTGATTCAATCACATAGTTCCAGGGTGTGTGTTGGTGTGTGTTATGAGAGGCCCTCAGCATATTATCACACCCTCCTTCTAATGGACCTACACTAAACACTCCACGATCGAAGCCCTCTGTCGCAGAGGCCAGTGAAATCATGATTAATTTCCCTCTTTGAAGCCTAATTTCCAGAGCACTGACTTGTCATGTTCATGTCAATTAGTCTCAGGATTGTGATCTTTAATATATTTAGGTTCCTCGTGCCCTTCTTGTCTCTTAACAAGAGAAAACAGAGACTTCAGCTGCCTCACCAACACTACTGATGAAAAATTATGGAACAAATGAGCAGTTAAAAATCTTTAATCTGTGTGTGTGCGCGCGTGTGTGTGTGTGTTTGCAGGGCTTATAGTCTCACATTTCCCGGGCTCAGTCAGTCTGCACAGGTAGTGTGAGCTGCAGGCTAATCTTCACAGGGATGATAGAGATAACAGTGATGTATGAAGGTTTAACACCCAGAGCTGACTGTTGTCTCGCTGAGGTCAGCTCTGGGATACAGAGGAGTCCTTCAGCCGGCTCCTCTCCCGCCTGCACGGACCTGGCAGGTGGACACGGCCAGGGGCCGCCTCCGTGGTCCCAGCCGGCAGGAGTCTAGAATGACGGATGAGCGGTTCCCCTTCAGACATCTGTCAGTCGCGTCCGCACTCTAATTTAAATACTTAATAGGCAGCCTTGGTGGTTACATCAGACCATTTTATGTCCACTGAGATATCATTTAAATATCTGCTAAAGATGCACTCGGTTTGATACAACATACATGGTGGAGCCAACATCTGGCGGGGTGGATACAGTCTCACCCCCAGAGCTGGTTTCTGTAGTTTTGTGCACGTGTTGAACGTGCTGTCTCCATGTTGGACTGCCAAGGGGAAATCCAGAGGTTTTTGTCCACAATAATGTCAGTTGAGCCCACGTTACTGGGTTTGAACTCCATTATACCTTCTGAAATGCAGAATAAATTGAAATATGCAGTGTTATCTATGTCAGAGCGTGCTCCGGAATATTAATATTGTGTGTGCTCGTTATTCTTTCACATCAAGTCTTGGTTTTAATCACATCCACAGTGACGGTCTGTGATATACGTTAATAAATGATACAATATTACTGACATTATGGATTATGGATGTTTCATTTGTGTATTTTAGTTCTGGTTTGAACGGTTGAGAGGCAGCATGTCATTCAGTACATGTAATTAACCTGTGAGCTCACTGGGCTGCTAATGACATTGTGAAATGTGTTGATTATATTAAGCAGATGTGCACAATCAAAGCGTTACATTTTCCAGTGTTCCTCTGTTTCCCTGCTGCATCCACGCTGGATGTCATGTATTCCATAATTGGCGCATATAACATGAAAACAAAGTAAAATGTGATGCAAAAAAAAAAGAAGCATGCAAATAATCAGCTGTCAGCATTTCATGGCATCAAATAAAATGAACCATTTAAGCCACGAATGAAGGTAAAAATACGTATTGTCCTGACATTTGCCTCTTCACCTCGAGACTCTTAAAAAAACAGTACCGGCCCATTTATATTCATCATTGATATCCTCTCTGTTTTAGTTTATAAAAAAACAACTGAAAAACCTTCTCCTAAAAACCCTGCAGTGGTCATAAGAGCTAAATCACAATGTTAGAAAAACACCTCTGTGCTCCTGAAATCTGCAGGTCATCTGTGTGATTTAGTGCATCCAGGACTGGATGGAGGAATATAGATCCGTGGGACCCGATCACTCCTAAGCAACCCTGCAGGCTCTGGATTAGACGTCATTTTTCTGTATTGGGAATGACCCTTCGGTCACGGGGGCTCCGCGTGGTCATTTCATGAGAGAATGCACACCGGAGACGGAATACATTATTTGATATGGTCAATTCATTTCATTGTTGTCAGTTGATGATTAATCCAGGGAGGAAGTGTGATTATGGCTGTGGGATTGCTTGTCTGCTGCCTGTCAGCAGGGACGGTCTGATATATGAGGCGTCATTTAAAGAGACACAGCGGTCTAATAAGTAGATTAAAAATGGTGCTATTAAACACCCGTCTGATGGCAATCTAATAGTTAATTAATAGGTCTGACTGTTTATATTGCAGCCTTTTATGCCCATAGAAATCCTCTCTGTATTCTGGGGCTTCACAGCTTCAGTTAATGTATTTGTCTGCACAGTAATTGCTGAATTCCTAAAGCTCTAATCTCTTTCTTTGTGTGTCTCAGTGAATCTGCAGTGCTCTCAAAATGAAATAATGATTAGTTCATAAATCAGCGCAAAGGTTTATTGATCTAGAATGATAAAGTCTCTTGTAGCATGCAGCACATTGGCTCCTGTAGAAACGCTGCGTAATTGTGACAGCAAAGTAAATATCTACACATATTTGTCAGTAATGGCTGTCAAAAACCCATCTACCCTTCATTAGCCCGGGTCAATACTGCAGTAGAGATTTTTCAACATTCCGATAATGGCGGCGGAGACGGATGTAGAGCGCGCTGCTCCGGAGCTGCAGAAGTCCGCCGAGACCGGGAGAGGTTGTGATTTGGAGAGCGACACTGCGGGAGGCCAGAAAAACAGGACAGAGTGGTGACCTTTACTCTCTGATGGAGCCTGACAGCCGCTTGATGGAGGCACCGCAGCCTGGATAATGTTAAATTATAGCTGACAAGGAGCTGCGAGGAAGCCATAAAGCTGAAGGAGGAACATTGGAATAAGTGAAGACACCAGGGCAGCAGCCGTGCAGAAGGAAAACAGGAACGCTGGCTGAAGTTCTTCATGTCGTCCGTTGAGTTGAGGGCCGCAGCCTGGTCGACCTGTCCGACCTGGCGCAACATGGAACACGCTCGCATCTTTGGTTTGATTTGTTCTGTGCTTTTCTCAGCAGAATTGTTACCTCTGGGTGATCTGCCTTTGTCTAATGCTCCTTGGCAGAAGAAGCCGGTCTTATGAATAAATCAGAGCCGTCACTTTCTCTCCTTTGAAGGATGGCGAATAGAATTACGGCGTGCCGTACCACCCTGAACCGGAGCCCGCTTTCATCTTTTTGCCCTCTCGTGAGCTAAAAATAGAGCAAAGCAGTAAAGCGTTGTCTACTGGCTGCGCCGGCGCATTTCATGAATTATTCGCATTTCTGTATTTTTACAACAGTTTTTAGAATCCAAAATTAATGAGAAGCCGTTGTTGAAGTTGTGGCTCCAGGAGCAGCAGCTATTTCAATCAGCGGATCACGTCCTGTCCTTGAACTTCTCTCTGATTTAATGCGCTAAACTTTCCAAGAATTTCAAGATGAAAGTTTTCAGGAATGACATTGTAAAGGAAACAGTTGTTGGTTTTTTATTTTTGCTGCCCTGCATATAAAAAGCCGTTAACGATTTTTACCATCACGTGTCTTCTACGTGGAAGCAGCTGCAGGTTTTAAGGTCCTGTTAGACCGGTCCTGATGTTACGTTGGGGGCACTTGCGGCCGACTCTGAACACATGGTCTTGGCTTTGGCGGGGCACTCGGTGGACCTTCTTCCCTGATGGCTTTTCCCCATGAATATTAAATACAACAGTAACATTTGGGTGCAGCATGGTTATGAATTCAAATAGGAAAACCGAGTTGTTTACGCCGACTTCACAAAGTAGATCCTTGGCGTGAGTGAAAACATCTCGGAGCACTGCTGTGAATTTATTACAAACCAGGTTTTCAGACAGAGTCTGAGGATTGAAGATGACAGGATTAAATCTCAGGAAGGAGATGGCAGCCGGGATTATGCTCTTCTAACAAATCCTCAGTTGCCGCTGTTCTTCGGCTTCTACATTAAAAGTTGGGCAACACCTGCACAACGCTGATAGAAAGTCGGTGTGATCCTTTTCCACTTTTGCTGTCTGGAAGAAGATGCACGACACTCCTTTGCTGTCTGGAATGTGTCTCTGTGTGTGGAAGCGCTTGGTGAAAAATCCATTTTGTTGCCAATCAGCCACCGTAGATTTCCTGGTGCTCTCAATAAAGGCCCATTATTCCACAGACGGATGCGCTCGCCCTTGTGTCTCTCTTTTCCTCTTCCTAAATGGCAGAATACCTGATGACCCCACAGCAGTTTAAGCAATCATGCAAAGGTTTTTAATTTTTTTTGCAGCATTAGGAGCCATATCTGGCTTTGGAAACAGAATGTGTGGTTTCAGTGGACCCACGCTCCGCCAGTTCCACCGAGAAGCCCACAATCAATATTCCTAATTACACCTTAAAGCCAACAATGTTGAATTCAATCCTCCCACTTGACTCTGGCATCGGTGCAGCTCTCTGCTCACCGCTGCCTTGCCTCAATCTTTTTGTTTCCAGCCGCAGGAATACAGTAAGTTAGTGGAAATTACTTTCTGTCTGGCACCTCCATCCATCAAACCCTGTCTCACTTCCTATCTGATGTTGACGAATGATGCGAGTGCATGTGATGTTTCATGAATTCATGGGCTTGTTGACGCTTGACGCATCAAGGCCTATTTTTAAACTCCATTCACCCACGATTGGCACTGATTGAGAATGACACCGGAGAGCGATTTCGATTACATGTTAGCATTTATCTGGACATCACCCAGTTCCTTAAATAAGAATATGCAAACACTTAAATATGTGAATATATGTGTGGGAGCTGGTGCTGTGCATGCATTGGGGCCATATTATTCCATCCTGACAGATGATATGACTGTTAGTCACCTCACCACTGGGGTGTGGTAGCATCTCACCTTTAGCTCGAGCGTGACGTCAGAACCAGAGTCGGCAGTAACACCCGAACATTTGATGGTTCACATAAATGCTTCCTCCTCAGACCTCTCTGAGCACGTGTGGAACACGATACGCTACACTGGAAAAATGAGTGGATGCTAAGAGCATAATGAGAACTTCCTTGCTATTAAGCCCAGTTTCCAAACCCATCTCTTATAATCTACAGAGAAGCATAAATGTGCACCTTGCCAGCCTGCAGCGTGATTAATGCACTGCACACAGAAATGGATTTGCGATGAAGCAGTCATGTGATGAGCTGCTTACACTCGCAATAAACCTGCACCTCCGCAATACTGCAGCTCCCTCTGCGTTCATGTCAGCGTTTGCATGGCAAATATTCGCAGTGTTGGATGCGTGTGACCACGGGGAATTATCCGTGACACAGACGTTGGCGCTGTAATGAGTGTTTTCAGAGCCCGTGGTGCTCACCTCTCTTTCTGGAGAAGGTAGGATGGTCAAAGGTGTGTGTGGCTGCTTTTGGTGTGTATCCCTGCGGCCTGGCTGGGCTCTGTTCACTACCCTGCATCACTGTCAGTTCTTTGACCCTGTAACTCCCCCCAATTCCCTCCAGACTGCAGTCCACCTCCCAGCATTGCTCCGCAACATATTGTTTCAGTCAGTCCTTATTTTTAATTCTTATTTTAATTTGCACAAAGTAAATTAGCTCAAGCCATCCGTGACCATTCCGGACCTTTGACACTGTCCCTTTTTTACCACGTTGACTGACTTTGAATTGATTGAGCTTTATCTCCATGACCACGGGGCTTTAGCTCCTTGTTGCGCCTCCTGCAGAAGAAGCCTCAGCAAGCAGGGATTTATCAGTATTTTTGCCCTTAATAGCACGGTGGCATAGAAACCAGTTGGAAGGTCTCATGTATGAGGAGTGTGCTCATCCCTCAGCCTGACTGCTGTGCATTGTGATTTCATTTCCCACAGGAATGTTCTTACATTTCGTCCCAGAGCAAAATTGTGTTAAACTCAAATAGCTATTTCCTCTAAATAGAAAACATGTCCTGAAGATGCAGTGGTATTGCTGTGCATCCACACCACAGCTATTCTTTCATCAACAAATATAGATTGTTATTTGGTCAAACAATAACCGGACCTGGGTTGTAGCAATTTTTGGTGAAATTTAAGTCTTAAGTGAGTTAGAAGCCAAACTAGAAAATAAAACCCACAATATCCTAATATTTCTAAGAGAAAAGCTGCTGCTGGACTCGACCTGGTCATGATTGGATTAGATGGGGGCTTTCTGTCATGTGCTTTTGTTTGGAGGGAGAAGGCAGGCGGGCGCGTGGCTTCACCTGTGATGAGTGAAGCCCCGACCTGCCCGATGGTGGAGGATGGATGGCTTCAAACTACAAGGTCCAAGAGAAATGTGCCCGCTGCGCCGTCCGGGAATAGTGAGGAAATGATTCATTTTCAGCATCACTTCACCCAGGATGATCTCATTACTTTTCGTGAGTGGACGGTCCCCCGGATGAGAACGTGGCGGTCCCGCAGAGTCGAGGCAGAGCCTGGCATGTGCGCCATCACACGTCACCTCTGGCACGGCGAATAGAGACAATATTATACAACCATCGCGACACATCCCTTAGGGGAAAGATGAATCGTCTGTGCCGACAGAAACACACCCAGTGGTGAGCGGTGACCGTCTGTTTAACCATTTCTGTTGTTCTTGGTCTGCGATTCATTATTATTCATCATTTCCAATGTTTGATAAGATGTAGTCTAATTAAAGCATGAATATAGGACTGAATAATCAAAATCTGATAACCGGTTTTGAACATGGATATCAGGAGCGTGTCACACCTCCGTGTGCGCTAATTAAAATGAGGTAAGACTCGATATCTGAGCGATGCGGCAGCACGCCTCCTGTTTTAGCTCGCTCAGAATCCCTGCGTACCTTCTTAGAAGAAACGGGAAAGATTAAACACGTATAATACATTACATTTCTAGACTCAAAAATCAAGATAAAAGCTTTGCTTATATATATGTATTTATGTATGTTTAAGCACCACAAGTACGGCTTTTGAACTTGTTGGGCATCTTCGACTGCATGCACAAGTAAAAGTGTATCATTCAGCCTTTCTTATTAGCCTAGTGTGTCCTTTTAGAGTTATTCTGCATTAACTTGAGCTCATGTTTGTACTTTAAAAGAGGAACATCATGTTTTAATGAGGACAGGTCACCTTTTTTACCCCCAAAATCAAGCGTGCTGCCTAAATTACTGGTGGACATTCTGAAGTGTCCTCATTAAGTCTCCGTTTGGAACGCGTGTTAATAATATTCAGTTTTTCAAATGTCAGTGTTCCAAACAAGTGCTTCATTAGTTGTCTTTCATATTAAACCCTGAGATGTTGACGGTGGCCTGCTCTCACATGACCCTCACAAACCAACACCTGGTTTGTTTAACCCACTCACCTTTCTTTTTATTGCCCTTAATTTTAAAAAGTCTTTCATTTTTGGTAGTCCCCATTGTGCCACTGATACCAGTACTGACAACCTCTTGATCCCAACCTCTTTTGGTCCGTTCAACCTGTTTCCTTTGTAAAAAAAAAAAAAAAAACTAATTTCTTTTTTTGCTATGGACTGCACCTTTTATACATTTTTATGCACAATTCTAAGAGGGTTTGAGTGAAAATTGACCTTCCAGCATAGAGCAGCCAGATGGAGAAGCAGCACAGACACAGAATACACTGTCGGAACATTTTTACACCCTGAATACAGATGCAATTCTTGGAATAAAAACATGTAAGGGAGTCAAAGTTGGCTGTGACACGCCCACCCTCACTCCTTACACTGACTGTGTATTGATCCGGATTCTTATGTACTCTTAATTAATTGCTGTATTTGTGGGGTCCACATGCGTAAGAAGACAGCTGAAAATCCCACGAGGCTGTTTGTGTGTTGAATCAGTTGACTGCGCCATGTTGGCTTTGCCAAGGTTGCATATATTGCTTTAAAGGGGTGACGTGCTCTCTGCTGACGCTGCCCTTGATGTCTCTGAAGCGACATGGATAAGAAGGTAAGACTCAGCAGACCCTGCTGTAAATACCTGAGGGCTTTTCCCTCTCAAAGGGACGCGTAATCACAGTTCTTTGATTAGCAATGTTTCTCTTTCTAGTTCCAGAGTGATTGGGCAGCATTTTGTACAGCACTGGACAGAATGGTCCCAGTTCTGAACTACAAGGAAGTGGTTCTGCTCGGTCTTTAACAGCTGCCTACCACTAGGGGGTGATCAAGCAGCTTCGGAAAATCCCTGAAGATCTACATGCTAATTTGTGTAACAGCAATTGATCGATTACATTGATCAGTATCTCCATCCTAGAAAAGTGTGTTTTTGGTTTTAACCAGTTTTACAACAGGAGCAGAAGGGGAGCATGTGGCGATGTTTGGATGTTCCTGTTTTCCCTTCTATGCAAATGTTCAGCCACCGGAGAAAAACGGCAGCAGACCAGTTTTAAAAAAGAACTGAATGAAGCAGACAGAAATGTACCAGAAACGTGGGAGATGTCACACCTCCGTGCCTCGGATGTAAGAACACACACAAGTACTGACCCATTTCTGGCCCATTTTCCATCTCCAGTTTGACAGATCCATTCCAGGATCCAACCAAATCATGTGATCCTACAAGAAATGTGGTATTTTTATTCCAACACATCAGTGAATGATGTTTTTTTGATGTTGATTTTGAGAGATTGTCTTTGATCCCTTTTTCTGTGATCCCGACATCACCGAGGTGCCTCCTCTCCCCCCCCTGAACCCCAGCAGAGACAGAAGGCAGGCCACGGAGCCCGGCTGTGGGAGCTGAATGGGATTTGGGAATTTGGCACTCCATTATTCATTCTGAAACGAGCGTCCCACTGAACGCCTCCCTGAGTTTATCTTAATCTGGACAGATGAAGTCACAGTCGTGTTTGTCACTTTTATAGCCATTGTAATCACACTTCCATCAGCCATTACTGGCGATGTCAGAATTCCTGACGACCTAAAGATGTTTATTTATAGCTTATCAAGTGGAATCACGATGAATTGATTTGCTCTGGAAATAAATAAATACTGTTAAACATTTAAGTCTCGTTGTGGAGGTTGTCTCAAACTTTCCACACTGGAAGAGAGACAAGGAAGTTAAATCATATTTTTCCGATCTGACATTTATCATATGGCTCCGTGCACACGTCGGCTTAGTATTTAAAGTGACAAGTCCTTTTGATAAATCTATCTTGCATATACAGCTGGTCAAAGATGTTCTAATACTCCTGAGCGTCTGCTAAAATCTATGCATGTCCGGGGAGATAAGAATTTCATTATGCTCCCAAGGACTATAAAAGTCAAATGGGAATTGGGCTCAGATGGTTTGTCTCTGCATCTCAATGATTTTGTACACACAACTCTCCTTTTGTTTCCTTTCCTTCTTCTTGAGAACTATTTGCCTTTTATGCCCTGCGTTCAATGTAAAGCCAGGTTGTCACTTGAGACAAAGTTTGTTTTTTACCTACCCGGAAAAATCTGCTTCATTAACTCTAATGGGGTCCGGAAGATGCTGTGATTCTGGAAAATGATTCCTTGATATTCATAAATTTGTCACATTTGCAACATATGTGCTGATGTAATAACCAACAACGTGGGTTCGATGGACAAGGAACAGACGCCACAGATTAAAGGGGCCTGGTTAGGGAAATAAAATCCCTGATTTGTGTTGTGTACAACGTAATCCTCGTTATCAGCTTCAGATAGGAGCAAAAGTGGAGCCATTTTTAGTGAACAGAAACAATTTCCCTGACAACCCCTCAGCGAGGCGTTCCAGCTAAGAGAAGCCAGGATCTTAATGAGTTGAGGACTTTAATTGTGAGGACGTCTTTGTTTCTATTTAAGTGCAGTGTGAGGAGGACAGAGGCTCGCTCTGGTGAAGCTCTGTGACAGGATGTCTTTTATTTCCTCAAAGTTTAGACAGTGAATTGATACATTTTGCTTGTTTATGCTCCGACTCTTCTTGGTCCTGAGAGAACTTTATCTGTGGATGGATAAAATGTTTTTCAACGGTCACCAAGAATTAAAAGGGATTTGCTGCGACATTCAAATTATTATTTGTTCATGCACAACCCAGATTCAGGGCTGTTTGCACACCAAAAGGCTTTTAATTTGCTGAAAAGTAAAGCAGCAGCAGCAGAAAGAAAAAGTGGTGTTAGTTAAGGATTCTGATTCAACACATCCCCCATAAGCAGCGTTAGTGCTGCACTTCTGAGCCACGGGGCTGTCGTTCCGAGGGGCCGTCGTTCCGAGGGGCCGTCGTTCCGAGGGGCTGTCGTTCCGAGGGGCTGTCGTTCCCTTTGGCTTGAATGGCTGACTGCAGCTGTTAGCAGTTTTAACTGCTTTACTGAATTAATTCAGCATCTGTTTCCTTATCCAAATCCACACTCCTCATCCAGAAAGTCCCTTTAAATTCCAAAGATTTAAACAAACCAAGAAAGTGGAGAGCAAACACATTTTGTGTCTATGGATGATGTCCTCAGTCATGTACTGGCACCTTCCAGATGCCCTTTAAATGAATGGATTTGGTCTCCTCCCAGTCAATGATGTGGAATTCTCTTTTATAATGTTCCAGCAGGAAAGCTTTAACGCCATTATTTCTATCCTGCTGATCTTCCTCAACAAGATTTAGAGCACAAATTCCACTTTTTTCTATCAATACTATCGATAACATTCCATTGCAATTGATGAAATGCTGTCATTAAAGATTAGACATTTCCATTTTGTTCATGGAACATCTCAACAAAGGAAAAAGTCAGACAATCCCAGGATCTGATTCCAGTCAGGAGGACTCTTCAGATGGAATATAATGAAGCTGTGTAACTTCTGGAGGTCTCTAACACTTTGGGATGATAACCTTTTGAAGTGCTACAGGATATATAACCTCTGGAAACACAGTCGTGTGTTGACCATTAACTCTGATGCATGTTAAAATCTCTTGAGGTTTCAAACTCACAGACAGGCTTAAATATTTAATTTTGGAGGAAATCCCAATGATACCTTTTTAAAGTTTCAACAGCATTTCCAGGCACATCTTCTGTTTTCTGTCTCTTTTGTTGTAGATTGTGTTTATTTGAGCTGCCAGTCACAAAAGGACAACTGCTTGCTTTCAGAATGAGTGACCTAACCTCTCAGGTGACTTGTCATGTCACCTGTCATCAGATTGTTGGAGGATTTAAAAGTGTCAGGTTTTACAAGATCTCCACTTTAAACAAGCAGGCTCATGGTAAAGGTCACCGACACTTCAGACCTACAAACCCCAATTACATGACTGGGATGGTAGAAATGTTATCAGAGAAATAAAAGTGCACCTGCTTTCCAAACTGGATGCCACAGACCAATGTTCTTGGGGGGGTGGTTCCTTCCAGTGTGGACGACCTTTAAATCCACACAGGATGCGTTTACTTCCCTCTCACCTGTGTCTTATCGCAAGATTCTTCCTCTTTTTTTTCTTTCACTTCAATTTATGGGAAGAAAATGAAGAGCTGTGGAGTTTTAGTGGCTACCTACTCCTCCCTGGCTTGTTTCGGTCCCTTTTCCACAGCTAATAATGGCAAATTCAGCAAAGGCAAATCCAAGTGCAAAAGCACTTCGCCACAGTGTAGTCCATTTCATGAATGACTTATCATGGACAGGCCAGAACCAGAACACCAGAACCATGGAAACTGTTGCTGACGAGAGCACGTTGACTGTTTGGGACTTCTTTCGCTTCTGCCAACATAGCAGCTAGCTAGCGGCCAGCAACGTTGATGATAGCGAGAGTCAAGTGGTGTCCCGTTTCATAGGGGACTGCTGTGTTGCCTCTGCCACACCCTATTGAGGGACAAGTGTAGACCAAGGGGAAGGGGGGTAAAAAGGGGTATTGGGATTCAGCCCAAGTCCTAAACTCATTTATTTCAGACCGTCTGACTCACGTCTGCAGACTGGTTCCAAACCTTGCCTTCCCTGTGACTTTCATACACCAGCTCCACAAAGACCAATGGGGATGCAAGAAAAGAGCAAGGGAGTGATAACGGCATCAGACATGCAGATAAAACCCCATATGGGCACGGTAACGAGCTCAGAAAGTGATCTTTTAAGACTCTTTTGGTCTGAGCTTGGCAAGACTGGCAGTTCACCAGAGGGGCCGCAATCATGCAAGCTCTGTCCGCAGCCTTAGATGTGCATTCATTTGCAGTATTCTCCTCTTATTAGTCTATAATTTTTCTCATTCTTTACGATTCTGACTACGCCATATTGTACAGTGTTAAAGTTATGGCCTGCGAATGAACTCGGCTTGTTACCATAGTCTAAATAAACATAAAACTGCATTTAATAAAACGTTTAGGGCAGAACAGATCTGACAAATCCTAGGGTGAGGCGGCAGGGTGAACCCATTTTGGTTTTGGCCCCGCGTGAAATCATGTGACATGTTTGATTGACGTTTATTTTACTAAGAATTGCGTTCTGCATCATGGCATTTCCTTCCCAACGAGTCCTGCCAACCATCTAATTGGACTTGGTGTGAGATATCAAATTGTTTTACAGGCTCTAGGAGCTAAGAGAAAACTGCTCCTTCAAGGTCTTCAGGAAAGTGCGTGCTAGCACTCTACTTCCTGTTTTCGCTTGACAGCTCAGTCAGACATTTACAATTTCACACTGATGAGCATCAGAAAGAGTCTGTTAACAGCTGTTTGAAATTTAAAAAGGGAAAAGCATTTTATCTTCAGTTTTAAAGCCCTGGATTTGCAAAGCTTTGAGATCATTTACCCTCAAAACACTCATTTAATCATGCATGAGACATTTTTCTACTCATTAAAATATCAGCGTGACTGGTGTCCAGTCTGTCCTGTGTTCCAGCATCAAAAGGCTTCATATTGTGGATTATATCTCCATTTCTCTGCTGGGCAATTGATCTAGAACCGACTGGCTTTACATAATTGGGTTGTAAAAGATTGCTCCACTCTTTGAGGTACACATCAATCTCTGCACCTATTAAAAGGACTGAAGTAAATCTTATACTCATTTTAATTGTTTATTATTCACGGTATATATCAGAGGTGTGTGTCTATGCGGCCTGCCTCTTTGCTCTTTTGCTAAAGAGTGACTGACGGTGTGGATGTTCTGCAGCCGGGCGGCAGCAGGTGTGAGCCGTGATTGCCATTTTCCAGTTCTGTTGCTGAGACCTTGTTGAGTTGATGGAAACACCTCTAACACTTCTGATTGACTTTATACCAAAGCTTCCTGGTCTGAAGCTGTTTATTCTCACACAAAGATGAAGCTGAGCATCCCGTTGACTACAATAATCACCCGCTGGAGTTTGCATTAAGGCTCGAGTGAGTGGTGGGAAACAGGCTCCTGTCAATATTTAACCGACTCCTTCTCACTCCGAACACAGCAAACCAAATCAAAGCTGCAGCAGATCAGTTAAACTAGGGGCCTCTGTTTAATTAACACTAATGGTGGGGACTGCACCTATATTTGGTAGGAATTGGCCAGACTTTCACAGACTTTTCAAGGAAAAACTCCCCTTTAACAGGAAGAAACCTGGAGAGGAGGAGGAGGAGGAGGAGGAACCCCGGTGGCCTCGGCCTATGGCAGCATAACATAATGGTAGCCTAGTAATTAAACAACCCTGACCCTCTAAGTATGCTAATTAGTCTGACTAGATTAAGACACTAGAATAATGACTGCAACTACAGAATTACTGTCTCAGAGAGGAAGGGTTGAGGTGTAATCTTAGAAGGAGAGGAGTCAGCCTCCCGTACCTGGACAGGGAGCTGGTTCTATGGTGCTTTAAGAATGAGACGGTGCATTTAGACTAGTTAAGAGGTCTGAGGTCAACCTGACTTCCAGGGCAGGAGGAAATAATTGCACA
Organism: Takifugu rubripes; assembly: GCF_901000725.2. Taxonomy (NCBI): domain Eukaryota; kingdom Metazoa; phylum Chordata; class Actinopteri; order Tetraodontiformes; family Tetraodontidae; genus Takifugu; species Takifugu rubripes. The sequence continues at coordinate 17,304,208 of NC_042303.1, read as the reverse complement.
GCAGAGGGGATGCTCAGCACTCTTCATTTTATAATTGCTTCTTTCTCACCTCATCTTGAAAAGTAATTTATTGTAGCAGTTTATAATAACTTTACCACTTATCTTTAAAGTCACAACGTGCTTTGTCTTTGCATTAAATGACTTTAATGGAATTGAAGTTTTAATTTTAATGACCATACATTGTGATACCTGTTGAGCATTTTATTTAATTTAAACTTATTTATATAAGAGGGTTTCTGCACTGAACACTTCAACGCACACTTGTAGTTTATAGGCTCAGATGAAATTCAATCCCAACCATTTTTCATACCTGAATTGAAAGTAGAACCTTTGTTCCACTCCTCAAGCATCCTCTTCATTTCTATCAGCAGAGTTGCGTTTGTTATAATTATATGACTTATTAAAAAAATCGTGTAGTTTGACTTCGTGATGTAACAGTGGGATAATCCAAATGGTCTGGACCGACACAGTGGTGCACACCTGAGGATAACAGAAATAGTTCATCTCAAAGGCTGAATGGGAATGTTAAGCCCACTCTTACTTTTGTCTTTGACCGTCTCACCTGCAGCTTTGCAGAACCGGGTCCTACAGTTTAACCACATGTCCTCTGCTGTTGCTATGATGCAATGATAACACTTCTGCCACTCAGACGCCTCATTTTGGACACATGTGACGTCATAAATAACATGCCAGGTTGGGTTTGTTCCAGCTAAGGCCATTATTGCTGGGTAAACCTATTTCTGTCCAACATTTCCCGTTTTATTTTCCTCCTGCAGCTGCAGTTCCTGCCGGGTGGGAATAATGAAGACGGTGTGTCCGGACTCGTGAGTCAGCAGCTTGCTGGTCCTGATAAATGCAGAAAAGTCAGTGGAATCACTTCAGGTTTGCAACAAACTGACCCCGTTTAAAGCCACGGGCCTCAAAGCCAAGCGTTATATTTCAGAGAAGGAGTTGTCCTTTTCCCGGTCCGGCCATTGTTTCCGCTGCCTTTGTCACAGATGGGGTTTGGCCTACTGGTTTGCAGCTGGCTCACTTGGTTGCTTTGAAGCTACTCGGAGCCTGGAGGAAACATATGGGCCGTATATCCTGGCGTCAACACCTGAGAGTCCTGGAACGAACCTGTTTGCCAGGAGGGCTTGGAACACCTCCACAATCAACCTATTTCACTTTTTCACATTTTCTTTCGCGCTAAAACTAACAAGTACGATTTCAGTTTGTATTCAGCAGTAACAGAAAAAGAGATTCAACCGGTCTGTTTGGAGAAAAGCACTTACATCACTGAACAAAGAGTTAGATCTAAGCTATACTCTAAGACGTTAATGATCACCAGTCAGGATTTTTGTCATCAGTGAAGGTGCCTCGGTGGGAAGCCTCTTATCGTGGTCATTAGAGCAGCATCAAGGCAGTAAAAATCAACCTTACGGACTGCTGACTGCAGCATGGCGTTCTCCCCGAAAGCAGCTCTTAGTGCCACAGCAATTAGGAAGGAAGCTTGTCTAATGAAGCAGCAACATGAAGAGTATGTAGAGGCTAACAGAGTTGAAGGCTCTGAAGTCTGAGCTGTAAAAGCACTAAGCTTCAAATAGGCTTAGAGTTAACCTTGTCGTAAATGATGGCAACGGATCAAAGTCTGCAGACTTTAGCCGCGCAAGTTCAGGGGCTAATGCTACGCTGTCTGCTAATCTGGCTCTTAGACACAGAAACAGTCATTTTCTCTCTAGCTCCTAGTCTTCACACACAACAGTAGAGAGATTGTTACATGGATGAAGCCTTGTGTGCAACTGATAAAGGAACATGTTTTAGTCTCCGTGACCTTTGCTTTAGGACTATTTGAAAAATACCTCAGTTTATTAAGCTTTCGGACATGGGTTGAACTGAAAATGTCTCCATCTTTCTCTTTTTGATCCAAGGACTGTTAATAGATCTGAATTAAATGACATTTATTCCAGTGATTCTTGCTTCTTGGTAATGTTCAAAGAGAATGAGAACTGAATAAAAAGGTAGACTAGCACGCTGAAATCATCGCCTTTCTCTCCCTGCAAACTTGCTGTGAAGGAAACAGTTTTGTTTGACCTGAATAAAAAAGCTCATATGTTCATGTAGACACCCAAACTGTGTGGAGATTTAAAAACAAAACAGAAGAATGTCCTGGTCTGAGGAAATGGATCAACGTTTCTGGAAGTTTCTGAGTGGTGGGTTGATTTTGGGAAAGGTTTTAACTCCTAGTCGGAGAAATTTGGGGTTTGTTTTCTCTATTTTTGATTTATGTGACCAATGCTGGAGGCACAGCTGCTTCCCTGCAGTCATGAGCTGCTGGAACTTGAGCAAATGTTGACCTCCGGAGTGAAACCACGGAATTCAGAAATCCCCAAGTTGCTGCTGAGGTAACTGAGGATGCCAGATCAATACTGACATCATGCTGTGGAGAACATCTCATCAAAAGAAAAGTTAGTCTGAATAACAGCTTCTGCATTAGTGAGACCCCCGCCCCCAACACACACACACACAGTGTCCCTGCTTTTTAGCTTGTTAGTGTCTGACTAAGGATCCAGGTGGCTCCCTAACCAAATATAGACCGATCACCAGGACACGCGAGGACGAACACATCCACCTTCACCGTCACGGTGCACTTGCACACCCCCTCCCAGAAAAGTGCATGACACACTAGTTACTGGATTTTATCTTTTTTTTTTTTAAACTGTCACCAGCATATACATTCCAAGGTCAAGAATATAGTTATTACCCACGAGTGTGAACATTTTATTTTCCAGTCTAGATGGATGCAGACCTGGCAGTAATGGCTGTCTTGTCTCCTGGGCAGAGAGTTCAGGCTGAGACTGAAATGAGCAGCACCACTGTATTTGAGTGTGGATGTCACCCCCAGTTCACACCCAAATGGCCATTTTTAGACATATGTTGGGATGTAATGACAATTATACCCAAACAGTTGGACTAATTCGGGGTTTCGGTCAGCTCCAATTCCTGCTGGTGAGCGCCACTTTTGTCCTTAGAACCATGCAGCGAACTATTCAGGAGCCTTTGTGGAGCTTCTGCATCTGCACATAAATGTGTTGTTGAGTCGTGTGACTGTTAGCCGTCGTGTCCCTGGGATGTAATTGGTGTTGTTTCAATGGCTGCCTTCTGTGTGTTCCAGCGTCTTCCTCTCTCCCTCTGAGGATTTGTGTTGGGATTAGTGTCGATATACTGGTCACCCCTGTTCTGTCTGGGCCCATGTGATAAAGTTGTGGGGGTTGTGATTTAGCCAGAACATTTCAAACCCAGCTGGTGGCCCTAGGTCTCTTACCTGCTAGATATACTGTACATCCTGACTGCTGTTTTAACCTCCTGAGTGATCCAGAATACTGACTCATCTTTGAAAATCAGTATTCGTGTGGCAAACAAGGCTCCAGCTCCGATGGAAGCAAATCTGGGAGTTCTTGTGCAGCAGAGATGATGGAGCGGCTGCAACACGGAGGATTGCTCCCCTGGGTTAAACAAACAGAACTCTGCTTTGCAATAATGAAAACAGAATAATGCACTTCATTACTTCACTTTATTACACAATTTCCCCACCAAGATCCATTTAAAAACAGGATCAGATTGACTTTTAATTCTCTCTCTAAATCTAAGCTGCTTTCTGAAGGTCTGAATTCGCTGTGGAGGAGTTCAAGTATGGATCTGTCACACATATTTGTTTACACAGTGAGATGAGTTCGCTCTGCTTGCATATATGACAGAATATTCCATAGAACTCTACACAAACCCTCCACCTCTCATATAACATGCTGCTGCTGCTTGTTCACCTGAAGTCACGTGCGTTCGGGGAGCTGGAGGTGTGATTGAATCAGCCTTCTGATGGTTATCAATTGATGCTGACTGTCCCCAGTGCCCAAACCATTGGCCTCTGTTGCGTTAAGATGCTTTGAAAGCCTCGTAAATGTGAGCTTTCTGCACAGATCGAAGGTTGCACTTTTCCTCTCGCTCAAAGTTCAGACTCCGCTTTGCTGCAAATACAAATAAGGGCACAAATTTATTGTTTGAGACTCCACAACAATGAGCATCAACATCATTTCTATTAGGCGGTGTCCTCCCTGCAGGCTATCGCTGAGAGTGGCATTTTTAATCCTCCTGAGGACTGGGAGCACACTCTCTCCTCAGCGCTCTTCTTCTATGAAGCTGCCACCAGAACCTCTGAAGAGATTCAAGCGTGGAAGCAACAAAATGCCATGAATTTTTTATGTAGTAACTGCATTGTGGGGTTTCTTCTTGTGTTCTGCCACGTTTTCTATCGAAGTCTCTGACTGTGAGGCTTCCAACCCGAACAGGCTCCTGCTAGGCTCACTTTCCCGATGTCAGAGGGGATAATACGGCAGCCTTGGAGCCCATGACTTTTACAGCGATGCTTAGTCAAAGCCATGTCAGGGGAAACAGCTGCTGTTTATATCCCACCTTTGCAAACACAGTAAGGAAATGATTGTGTCCTACTAGAGGAAAAATGATACAATCCGTCTCACCTGTCTGAAATACAGCCGCTCACCAACGTTATTTAGATGACTGACAGCTAGAATTGCCCAGCCAGTGAGGAGCACGTGCTGTTGACACAAACTCGAGGAGCAGCGACGATGCTGTGCAGCCTGAGGAAGGTGTTAAACCATGAGCTTTTGTTTTATTCTCTGCAAAGATGTTTTTTTAATCATCATCATCATGTTTTCTTTTTAATTTCTATAGTTAGAATGTGCCAGAAATTTCCATTTGATTCGAGTTCTCTACAGTGAAAGAAAGGTTGTGATATTTTCCACCTTTTACCTTGAATACTTCCTTCAATAAGCTCTTTTTTTTAACACACTGGATACATTCAAAGATTCAAAGGTATATGTGTGCGCCAGTAAAGCACAAGGTTGGTGAGAACATGCGTTCCGCCATCGTTACCGTTGCTACCCGGGTTATATTTTTTCTTATCGCATCATGTCTGTCTGTTGGCTCCTCTGTCTGTCCTCCCCCTATAAGAGTCTGGTTCTGCTCCAGGTTTCTTCCTGTTAAAGGGGAGTTTTTCCTTGCCGCCAGTGCTTATTGGGAGTCAGGCCCTGGGACTCTGTGATGCACCTTGAGACAATTTTGATTGTGATTACCGTAATTTCTGGACTATAAGCTGCTACTTTTTTTCTACACTTTAAACACTGCAGCTTATTCTAAGGTGCGGCTTATTTATGTTTTTTTTCGTGGTGCACTATCACAACTATTGTGAATCAGTCATTTTTACTAACCCTCATTAAAAATCAAAATACTAGAAGAAAAGCATATGATGCGGCTTTTAAGTTAAAAGCGATCACCCTAGCGGTTGAAGAAGGAAATCGAGCTGCTGCGCGTAATCTTGGCATACATTACGGTAATCAATGGCGAGAAGGTGGAGACGCCCGCCTGAAGAACTGATCCAAAGCAAAAAGACGACAAAAGCTCTTAGACGTAAACATCGCAGGTGGCCCGAGCTTGAAAACGTTCTGGAAGACTGGGTCAACACACAGAGAGCAGGCGGCCGTGGTGTTTCCACTGTACAAATCAGATGGAAGGCAAAAGCAATCGCCACTGCGATGAAAATAGAAGATTTTAGAGGTGGGCCATCGGGGAGTTTTAGATTGTTCATTGTTTGAGTAAAAAAAGCATAAACAACGTAATTTGTGTGTAGCTGATACAAACGTATATTTCAAGGTAGCTGCATTACAGACACCATTAGGAAAAAAAAAACATTTACCGGTAGAATATATTTGTTTATGTTGCTAAGCGGATTAAATTAAAAGTTAAAAAATCCTGATTTGATGAAAATTGGATTTAAGGTCTCTGTATAAACAAGTGAAAAGTGTGGCTGTTGTTTCTTACCTGTCTGTCACTCCTCAGTGACTCGTCTCTTACGGTAATAAAAACATATACCGGTACTGAATGTTTTCGATCTAATTTTTCACATCACTACGTGGGATACCTGCGGCTTAAAATCCGGTGCAGCTGTTATAAGTACAAAATTGATTTTCTTTCTAAAATTAGATTATGCGGCTTTTAATCAGGTAAATTACCGCCAGGTTTTTTGCTCAGTTTCACCTGCCTTTGTTGCATTAAAGGGCTGTGAAGCAGATTTTCTGCCTCGCATTGCTAATTGCTTGGCTGCCATTTTTACTTGTTCTGAATTATTACAAAACTGTATGATGTCAGATGTGTAGGGTAGATGTAGCTGAAAAACTAGCATATTAAAGGAATATTTTTATAAATTAAACATCAACAAATGTTCACTTTTATTTCTTGCAGTTAGTATTACAATGATTTAGCTTCTCATTGGTGTTTCCAATTGTGGCCAAATTAACAAACATGACTCGAAAAATCTCGTTAACCATGATTTCATGATTTCCACAACGTATTTATTAACCTAGAGGATTCACGTGTATGTGCTTTGCAACTGCGTTCCACCAGGCAAAACTCTGGATTTATTTTTACAAATAGGGAGATGCAAATGTGAACCCACAGGCACCTCCGTAGGCACGTTACTGAGGCAGGGTTCAGATGGCACGTCTGCAGGCCAGAGGCTGACTTCTCCGCATGACAATGTTGCTGCCTCAAACAGCACTAGGTGGGAAAATATCTGACATGATTCCTTGTGGGTGGATTATTTCTTCAAGCAATCTTCACTTTGAGGGGAGTGATAAACTTTCATGATTGACAAGTGGCATAGCCGCACGAGGGTACATTTCAGAATAGAAATAAACACTGATGAAGATCCTTCTTCTCTTTAGAAATAAACGGGAATGTAGGCTGTGCTTTCAACATGTCCTTCCTGGTCTGCAAATGCATCTCTTGCATTGGAACAATCACTTATGGATGCAGCACAATGGAATATTTAAAGATCTGGAATGTGAAAACATGAATTATTTATTTTTGACACTTTGACGGATGTAGATTTTTTCATCATCTGCCAGTGGGACTCTGGGTTTGGGCAGTTGGTGGGTTTCCAGAAGGTTCTGTGCTGCCTGTATGTGCTTGTTAGTTCAGTCCATAGAAGGTTTCATGTAATTAAAACTGTGCCATGGTCAACTGATACCTCAGATCCATCCAAAAATGTCCATTCCAGCGGCGCTACCAACCGCACTGGTATCTGTATGAATGTGAAGGAGACGCAGCCTTTATTTATATAACGTAACACAGAAAGAAAGAAGGAATAAACCATTTTTCTGTGGGTGCTGTAGTGGCGGCGATGGCTTTTATACTCATACTGCATTAAAAAATATAGAATAGAATAGTTTTAGTCATTTCCAGTCAAAGCTAAATGCTTTGAACAGTGTTGAAAGTCTGTCTTTATTCAATAAAAGTACCTGACCTCCCAGGTCCAGAACGGCCAGTATTTGATGATTCACTTTGTATTTTCCTCTCATAAAGTAAAAGTCTAAATATGTCTCAGAGTATAAAGACAATAACTGGTAGCAGGGCATTTGGAGGCGGAGGCGGCTGTGTGTCATCACATACCCAGAGATTTTACACAATTATATAAAGGTTTTGGGTTCTGACCCCTCCAAGAAAGTCCAGCTGTAATAAATGCAGCCCGATGGACCGGTAATCTCACCCATGTGCTATATTAGTGGACCACACTTTGAAGCAAACCCAAATTCTGTTGCTGATGGGGAGGAAAATGCTGTTCAGTGTTCTATTTTCAGAGGTGGAACAGGCTGTGTTTCCATCACACTGACACGGGCACTGAGATGATCATTTCTGCTTTGTGAGCTGGGAAACCGCTGATATATTTGATGTGGTGGCTCGAGTCACACAGCAGTTTGTGTCTGGCTGATAACATTAGTGCCTTTAGAGGTCTGTAAGCCGGCGGTTCTTTGTAGCTCTGACAAACAAACACACCATTAACCTAGTAGAAAACACAAAGAGACTAACTTCAAACATTTACATCACTTCTTACATCACTTCCACTGTGTGAAGGTCTGTCATCACCAAAAGAAATGAAACAAAACCCCCAAAAACTTTAATGAGCCACAAAATATTAGACATCATTTGTGTTCTTCAGATAAATTCTTGTTATTTCTTTCTGTGAATTTGTAATTTTCCACTGCAGAGTCTGGAAACTGCGCGTGCACACGTGCACAATCACTTGAACATCAGAGACTTAAACATGCAAGTTCCTCGAGATTCAAAAGTTGTTTAAGCTGGTCATCATTAGCACACCAGTAACCTCTGTCTGATGAGCCCTACATTCATTTACTGGCCCAGCCTGCGGGATAATGGGGGAGCTGAGAAAACCAGTAGAACACGCGTGCTGGGACGTGCTGCCTGAAGAATAAATGACATATTAAAACATTTAGAACTGACGGTAAAACTAATTCCTGCCTCTTTTTTCAGTCTTGTGCCAACATGACAAACCTGAGCTGATGGACGGAGATGAGTTCTTTGCTCCTGTAGAAATTCACACCAGCAACAGATGTTTTTCTCCAGAAATAATCTTTGATGTAAAAAGAAAACCAACTCTTTTTTTGGAGGAAACAGAACCGTTTTCTCTCTGATGTCTGCAGTTCAATCTGCTGAGCACAGGCTGTTATTTATTATGGTCAAGGCAAGCTGAGCTCCATCCACCTGCGGAATCAATCAGTCTTTTTGTGATGGCGCTGCTGGAGTCTGTCTTGCTGGAAACTAAATTACACTGAGCAAATGCTCCCCATGTGGCCGGAGCAGACATTCGGGCTATAATTATCAGCCTGTGTGTCTAGATACACTATTGAAGCATTAGTTACTTTGTTCTAATAACACATATCTCAGAAGGTGCACTCTGATATTGTCGTTTTTATTCCTATGGTAAATCAAGCATGAGAGTCTCCTGCTCAGATGCTTCGGTCTCTTGAAAAACCATTTCTTGCTTTTAAAATGCTTGTTAAGGTTATCTTTAGAACAGCCAATTTCAGTCGCTTTGCACACATAAGTCCACACCTACGTTTACTTGGGGTGACACTTCCTCTAGTCCAAAATCTCGATTCTCATTCTTTCCCACACATCCCTGCCATCTCCCTTTACCTGTACGCTAAAAATACCACCTTTAGTTTGAAGGGAGCTGCCTCGTACACACAGGCGTGATCTTCTGTAATGAAGTTACGAGTAAAACGATCCTCAGTGACATTTGCAATAAGATTTCCAGTGGAAGCATAAACTGAAAAAGTAGATATCCCTGTCCTCTTTGATCTTTGAGTATTGCTAAGCATCATCCATATTTGTGTTTGCTGAGTCTGTAATGAAAAGAGTGACTGATGGCTTTCAGTGTTCGCTCCTGCAAATGTTGCACGCTTGCACAATCTGAATGAACAATTATTTATTTAATGCACAGAAATTTAATAATAAGCTTTTTTTTTTTTTTTTACATGTTTTGACTTTAAAAAAAAAGGGGGGGGGATCTTTAATTAGCTTTCAGAAGAGGCTAATTCCTCCTCGCCTTTAACCCTTTACTGACCGTTTCCTTCCTCTTTGCGATGGCCTGATTTGGATAATCCAGTGAGAGAAGCCAACCATCCAAAAGTTAAACCAGCTTCATGCATTTATCCCTGCCAATATCCACTCCTCATTTAATCAAGCCTTTACTGCTATCTAGCTATCATGGGAGAGAGGCAGGGAAAGCACATTATCCATGCCAGGGTGCTACAGTATTGGGGATTATCCCTGACAGATAGTTTCCCTTCCAGCCACCATTAACTTGGCCTCATCCCATTTGGTATTCCCAGCACCTGCGACCACCATCCGCTGGGCACAAGAATTATTACCATTGTGTTTCTTCTGGGGTATATAAATTAACCATGGGAATCACAAGCAACTACTTTAAATTTCTGGACTGTGACCAAGAGACACATCGTCCCCAAGAAAGAGAAGGACGTGTGCATCATTAAAACAGAGTTGCGCTGGAACAGAACAACAGTGCCGGCTTCATCCCACGTGCGCCGCATGGCTGCGGCGCCGAGCTGCTGTCGGTGGCGAAATGCAATCAAGGTCCTTGAGCCTGACTTTTAATGCTAAATGAAGGGGGGGGGCGTGCTTTTGAGCTGAACAAATAAAGTTGATCAGCTTGAAAGTGAAAGTGGACAGCTGACTACAGCGAACATAAATTAACATTGATCACCGGGCAGAGCACATACGCTAATGATTCAGCGCTGCAGGGGCTTATTAGACAGCCCCTGCAATGGACTCTAATGGTTCCCACATCCTCCCAATCCACTGAGAGCCAATGGCTGTAATTTCTCATTGACCACCCTCGCGTCAGTGAACGATCTGCGTTCCATTCACATGGACGCGAGGATGGTGCGTGGGTAGGAATGCAGATATTACGCCACTGCTGAGGCATTTGTGCAGTTAGAGCCACCTCATTTGCTCCTGGGCTGCGAGGGCAACAACGATTTGACTGACGTTGTTCAAAATGCTTGTGCCTCTTTTTTTGGGTAATCTTTCGTGGGTTGGAAATGACTCGGTAGCCGTCTCCAGCGTTGCACGTTTGCGGTGTTTTCATCTGAGTCCAATTTGACATGTTCAGAGTTCATCCCACATCATGCCTGGCAACGGCATCAGAATTTTAAATCGTATTGATTTGGAATTACTTACAGGGCCTGGCCCATAAGGCTATTGATTGCAGAGACACGTTTTGACAGAATGTCTGGAAAACATTTCGCATTGATTCAAAGTTTCTCACATCTCACAACAGCAGCCGCCTCTGATGGAACTGTGTGGTTCTTTTACCTCACAGTGCTGCACTTTCATCCAACACACTTGACCCTGTGACCGAGCCCTCCCCCATCTGAGCAGTTTATCAAAGGGACAAACAAAGCTCTCCATAGCTTCAGGCCCGCGGTGCTCAGACAAATACATCTCCTTTGGTCGGATGGATAGAGTTTCTCTATTGGTTTCTCCCAGAACAGGCAAATCTATCAGTCCGGTGCGTCTCAGGACCAGAGACATCAACTGAATTTCCCTCTATTGATCCCTCCTTCCCTCCATCCCTCCATATTTGATTGAGACTTATGACAAGTTGTGAGTAAAGATGACAAACGAAAGGGGAAAATAGGTTTGAATAATGGAAACCAAGTCTCTGCTGGTGACTGACGAGATAAAGCCTGCAGGATAAGTATGTTGTCCCTGGTTCTTCACGCCTTGTTTAATAATTAACTCCCAGTTTGTATAGTAATCCAGTGCTGGAAGAGAGAAACAGAGACTAAAGGGATAATTCTACTCATTCGATCAATATCCTTGATAACAGGACTTTATTTGTAAAAATCCAACTTTTTCCCCAAATCTCCGTACATGTGCGTCGTGTATGTACGGTGCAGTGGCGATAGATTAAAAAGTTTTAATTAGTTTGTTTGACATCAATCGCAGCATCCTCCATTGAAGGCTCTGTTTACATCGAACAATTTGCACACGCACATTTTTGTTTACTGCCACAGTTTCGTTAGCATTTTTTAGCATTCCGTGTGATCAATAATGCACATCTGATAACAGACTTGCTATCAAAAAGTGTAGTAATTTGCACCAAACACTAAAGACTACCTCTGACAGGAGGCTCTCCTCATCTGTTGCTGCTCCTCTTTCTTCTCCTTGGAGAGATGCAGCTATCTAACATCTCTATATATCAGCCAGCTCAGCTTTGGGATGGGATCTGTTTTGCTTATTTTTCCGAATGAATTAATAATAGCTCACCAATTTGCCACCAACTTTCCTCTTGTTTTTCTTTCCCTGGTAGGTTTGAGCTAGACTGCATCCCTGTCATCTCTCCTGCAGCCAGAGCAAACGGCCGGTGCCCGAAACGTATCATCCACTGTCTGGCAACTGGATGGGAAGAAGACAAATCTTTGACCTTGGAAAATGAAGATGTTGTTGCCATGGGAACTGATAATCCTTCTGTCACTCAAAGCGTGCCTGGCTGGTGAGACACCGAGTCCGTCGCCTCTCATGACGCACAATTGATATGCATGTCTGTTTGCATACTTGGTTTCAATCTGAGCAATAATCGACAACGAGATATTTAATTTGATTTTTTTCGACGGTGAAATTGATTCTAGATGTTCTAACATTTACCCTTTCATTGATATTCAATGCATTTTAGGGGAAAAGTGTCTGTTTTTAGGGGTGAATTCTGGTGTTGAGATGATTTTTAAATCAGAAATTATAGGAACTGTGTCGCATACTGTTAAATCCTTACTGCACTCATTTCTTCGCAGTGGTGTCCTGACATTTAGTTTAATCTCGACACTAATAAAGTAAATTACATCTGCTGGATGAGTTTTTTTTAAATAACATGTAGAAATTGGCTTATTGCCGTACCTAAATGTACATTTAGCAGTAATGTGCGTTATTTAATACATGCTGCTGTTGAGCAATGATTTTTTCCCATGAAAACCAATTGGGTCTAATTTGTGTCTGTATGGATTCACATCGGTGTGTTTAAGGCACAAACCATACGTACAATCAACTGGATCCATCCCGGGAGAAATAGCACACCTATTAAAGGTTCATTACTTTGTCTAATTTAAAGGACATTGAAACCAGGGAGCGCCTCTCTCAGGATGCAGCAACAAGGCCCTTACCTGAGGCAAAGACTCCCCCTCTCATTAGAGCGATGATGGTGATGATGAGGAGGAGGAGGAGGAGGATGCAGGCGGCACCAGTGTTTGTCCTGCTCAAGGTCGGCGACGTGTTAGAAAGCATCTCATCCTCAAGTGCACCCAAAGAAAAATGAGGGTGCAGTCTGGCCGTCAAAGCCAGATATCAGAGGAGCGAGAGGGCGGACAGACACCAGCGTCTCAGTGATCGCTGGAGAAATGGAACATTTCATGGGAGTAATTAGTGCAGCGATCATTAATTACTCATCTGCACTGATCATCGGGCTACACACTTTAGCAAGGCAGCATGTACAACACAACAGATTAGTCCTGATTTGATCCGACCGGGAGTGAGGTAATACTCTAAGATTGCAGCTCTCCTGTAAATGCTTTAACCATGTTATCTTTCCTCCATTCAGATCACCCCGAAATGAACTGTAACTCAGTTACGCAGACGGGTCGGTTGTCAGTCTGCGTAATCACACTCGACTTGTAATATAGCCTCCATTTAATCTGCTGTATGGCATAGTCAGCCAGACTAGTGGTATAAATAGTGGCACTTCCTGGAAGCAATTTAATGTAGTTCTGTTCCAGGTCATATGCAAGTCATTGGCATGTTTATACTTTCAGCATATTTAATATTCCTAAAGGTTTCCTCCAAGGCCATGAATGGAGAAAACCATTAAAGATCCCCATTATACATGCAATAAGGCGCATGTAAAACTCTCTAATGTGCATCTAAAAGGTTTTTGCAGAGAAGAAAAGATAAAAGTGACGTTAAAATTTTTCACTTGGGCCTTATTTCTTGGTTGTCACTTTAAAAGGTTTATCATGTATATGAATATGCAAATAAATCCCTTTCATTTTACAAGTTTGGCTGCTGCACATGAAGACGTCTCCTGTTTCACCATCGCCTCCTCCTCTGCAGCGCAGCACCAGCACACTTAAGAATAAGAAAAATTACGATCTTCATTCTCTAAAGTCAGATCACCGCATCCTGGATATCAGGCTTTGAGTCACGCCTGCGCTCAGTGGTCACAACAAGCTGATGTATGATTTCTTAGCGCGTGACCAGAGGAGATGAGAAGTCTGCTCACAGCAGAGAAGAGCCATACAGAGACAGTAAATACAACACAAAGAACTCAAACACTTGCAGCTGACAGCAGAAACCAGTGAAATCCATCAACATGGACGCGTAAAATAACAGGGACCGTAGATCTTCCGTAGGCCATGTTTACAGCAGATTTACATGTCAACTGTCCTTCATTATTACATTTGACATTTAATTGACTCTAAACATCATCATCAGGCCTCTTCAAGGCTTCAAGGCATCGATCCCTCTATGGAAAGGCATTTCAATTGATTTGACAGGAAACAAAGGTTACCACAGTAACCACAAAGCCTCCTTCATATTACAGGAAACTGGCGTTGGAACATTTCAGCCCACCAAGAGAGTCAATAGTTAATTATTGGAACTAGAAAAACACACATTTGTGAAACCACCAGCAACTTTTGTGGGTGTTTCCAACAGTTTCAGATTAATGAAAGTTAAATTATGAGCGATATTATGGAATAAGTCTTCTCGGTGTTGCTGTTTAAAGGCTGCGCTGAAGATGCCTCTTAGTGGATGATTTTTTTCATAATTGCTTTCTTATCGCTGTACATTATCTGTCTCATAATGTAGTTCTATGAGGGTTTATTACACCCACAATCCTCTCTAAGAGTCCAGTTGACAGCTAATTATGTGGGTATGGAGTTTACATTCTCCAGCTTTGTGACCGCTGAGTGGTTTTTCTTGCATTAATTCAGTGTCACTTACTCACTGCTGTTGAACAGCTAATGTGTTTTTCCACGCAGACAACACTCGCCACGGGCCTGTCTTCACCCAGGAGCCAAGTGACAGCGTTTTCCCACTAAACACCGACGATAAGCAGGTTTTTATTAATTGCAGAGCAAAAGGAAACCCACCTCCACATTACAGGTACGTGTAAACCACCAGGTGAGACCACAGTGTTTAATAACGAGCGAAGGCGTGCAGGGAACATTCTGGGCGTTAAAGGACGCCAGCAAATTTCTCTTTTTGTGTCTTTTTCATTTGAAAGTTGGCACAGACCAAACTTTTTGATTCCATCTATAGGTGGACGGTGAACGGACGAGCCATCACTGCGGAGTCCGGGCCGAACTACAGCCTGGTGGAAGGAAACCTGCTGATAACTAATCCACATGTGGTCAATCACAGGGGAGTTTATCAGTGTATCGCCACCAACACGTTTGGGACCATCGTCAGCCGGGAAGCTAAAGTAGAGTTTGCATGTAAGTAGACTTTCTTTGCATCTTTGACATAAATGGTAGTATTAGCATGCTGGTAGCATTAGCGTTTCCCTCTGTTTCACCATAACTCTGGAGTTGAAGCCTCTCCCAGAACAAGAGACATACCGGGAGTAGTATGTCTGATCATTAACCAACCCATACGGAGCACAAAGGAAGCAGAACAAGTCTCAGAGATTTTATTTTTATTAGATGAGTTCTCATGTGACCAGCGCTGATATTTGCCCTCCTGCGTCTCCTGCGGCTGCTCGGTATTTTCAACTCCAGCATGGATTGACATCTCTCTGGTATTTATTCTGGCGCGGCACGCTTCATTAAAGGTGAAAGTGATATGAGAGGCCGGGCTGATGAGCGAACCCTCCCGTGCACCTTCAGTATGCTCCCCTGCATCGAGATTAGGAGGGACCTCTCGGGTTTTAATGTTGGAAATGTCCTCGCCTGATGAAGTCACTAAAGTCATTAAAGGTGTTAAAGGCTTAAAAAGTGATTATTATATATTCAACAGTTTTGGAGAACTTCAGCGGGAAGCCACGGAACACAGTGTCAGTGCGGGAGGGCCAAGCCGTGGTTCTGCTCTGTGGCCCTCCCCTCCATTATGGAGGTACGCTCTTTTATTCTGGCTCCTCTGCTCCTCACAATCTCTTGCTTGTCTCAGCAGTCTTTATTGTTCCTCACACTGCTTCCTTTCCTCCCTCTGCACTCGCTCTTTTGTTTTTCTGCCTGCCCACCTCCTTTTGTTGCTCTTCCTCTGGAACTCGCTTCCACCGTATTTCTCGCCCTGCATCTCTTCTTTCCTTTCTTTCTTTTTTCTTTTTGCTCGCATCGTTATGTCTACCCTCACACTTCCTAACCTGAAGTTCACTTTCCTCACCTGCCTGATCTGTGTCCATCCTGCATCCATAAAGTGTCCAACGCCTTAACTCAACTTCCCCACGTCTCCCCCCCAGTGTGGACAGGTTATCTTTGGGTAATAAAAGCTCTTGGTGTGGCCGAAGGAGCGTTTAGCCTCTGACCGCGTGGAGAGTTGGCCCGCGCGTCTGTGTGTTGCTGATTAACAGACCCTCAAAGTGGCCTGCACTCCTGCAGCCTTTGGGTGTCCACCAGCACAATTTCACGCTAGCGCCCCAGACTCCTCTCTGCTCCTTGTTGCCAGTTGAATCCTGCAATCGCCTGGGATTCAACACTTTAGCAATTTGCCCTGCAGCTTTCCCTCCCTCCTGTCTTTAAAAGCCTCCGTTTCTTTACGTTTAAACAGGGCACAGTCATGCATTTGATGGGATTAGCTCTACATGATAGCGCTAGCTTGAGGTGTTTTAAAATTGAAAGATTGTGCAAGACAGTGTTTTTTTTATTATACTTCCACTAGATTCAGATGATGCTAAAGCTATGTTATTGCCCCGTATTTAAGCATGGCTAAAAGAGCCCTATTGACTATGAAAATCTATGTGATAATATTCCTGCGAGGGTTCAGGTTACTGTTCGTTTAGTCCCTGATCGTTAACGGGCTGGCAGCTTTGGCCCTGATTTCCCCAGTAATGATTCCAATTCACTGCTTCCCCTAAAGTGGGGGACGTTCCAGCATTAGCCAGTCAAACCTTCACTCTGTAGCTCCTGCAGACATCTCAATCTTTCACTCAGCCACTCTGACAGTCTGTTACAGATTATTAATCATTATCTGTAATAAGACAAAGGCAACCATCTTCTGAAAAATAGAAAAGAAACAGAGGTTGTAAAATATCACAACAGACAGCAAATAAAGAAGCTGTCTGTGCTGTGAAAAGTGAAAGCAGGGTTCTGTGCTTGGGTGGAGTCCAGCGTATCAACACCCACCATTTGTGGACTATCACACCAGGCTCTGTGGAATCTCATGTTACGCTTATTCACATTTTAATGGGTGCGCAGGAGCTCATACAAGAGGTGCTCAGGTTGGAGACGTGCACTGCGGGGTGGGGCAATAATGAAGCCATAGTTCTCCACACGCCGTTTTGATAAGTGTCAGTTGAACACGGCAACTAATCATTTGGATCCTCTCCCGTGTTTTGACTTTTGAAGGTGAAAAATCAAGCTGCCTTTTTTGTTTCCCACCAGAAATCAAATATTCTTGGGTTTTCAACGGTCAGAGGAGCTTTTTGCAACAGGACGCCCGACGTTTTATCTCCCAGAGGACAGGCGACTTGTACATCGCCAAAGTGGAGGCGTCCGACGTGGGGAACTACACATGTGCGGTCAGGAACATGATGACCAACGCCACGGTTTTCAGCTCACCGGCGCCGGTGGTGGTGCGGAGGGACGGTAAGCGTGCATCTCTGGCTCCGCTGCTCTTCTGGTGGCGGCGCGCTCTGAACTGACACGCGCGGCTGGGTGCATGACGGCCCTTGGAGACGCGCTACCTGTCTTGAGCGTGACGCTGTTGCTCCACAGCATTAGGAGCGAATGTTTTGCACCCTCCCGCCGCATCCCAGTCGTGTACATAAGCAGCGGCCTCTATCTGCATGAAGGCACATATTCACATGAGCACAAACGTCGTCCCTGCTGACAAAAATGCACGCAGGCAGCAGCGCAGCAAGGGGCTTGTCACACATAATAAACCCAATCACGAGCGCTCCTGCGCCACCCTTCAGATTTGAGCTGAGGCAGAAATGTAATCCAAACTCATCCGTCCGTTAAGCCAAACGCGGTTGTACACCAAATGCACGCCTGCTCTGTGCCAGCGCCGTGCCAGCTACGGCACGACTGCATTACCTTCATAATGAGGTTAGGGACACTGCGGGTCCACGTTGGGCGTTTTGACTGATTTGCTTTGTCTTTAATCCTTCATGCAGCAGTGATGGGGGAATACGAGCCCAAGATTGAGGTGCAGTTTCCTGACGCCCTCCGTGTCTCTAAAGGATCCTCAGTAAAGCTGGAGTGCTTTGCCTTAGGAAAGTAAGTGCGGGGACTCGCTCTTCATGGTCAGATTTGTGGCCAGACACGCACGTGCTGTTGCAGGAAAGAGGACCGCATGACCTTTTGTGTGTCACCTGTGCAGCCCCGTGCCTTCCATTTCATGGAGAAGAGCTGATGGAAATCCGCTCCCTGGCAAGATAAAAATCAACCACTCCGCTGGTGTTCTGGAAATTCCATATTTTCGCCCCGAGGACGCCGGCGTTTATGAGTGTGTGGCAGAAAACAGCCGAGGACGGAACGTTGCCAGAGGCCAACTTCTGTTCCAAAGTAAGAACCATGTACAGTCTCATCTATTTATTTTATTTTGCTTTAATGGCCTTTTATATTATGAGCTTCATTATTTTTTTCCTTGAGGTTTTTTGTTTTTACCTCGAAAGACACACACTCATAAAAAGAATGAAATGGACTCATTGTAGCGCTACTTTACTGTCAGATTAAAATGCCTTTTAGCTGTCATTGGGGGGCAGTCGCACAGCTGTGACCAGACTTCACTTTTGAAATCAATGGTTTACAACTGAAAGCTCATTTTCAGCAAAATCGTGAAGCATCAAAGCTCCCATCAGTCACTGCGCCCTGTATGGCGCCAGCAGGTTCACAGTTTAAACCCTGAAATATAGTTTATGGAGCACGAACACACCAGCCATCACATGAAATTAGCCAGAAGTAAAAACACATTCATCAGGGAAGCTGTCCAGCTGTCTGCCAGAGGGACACGGCTCATTTTTCTGTCCTTGTTTTCTTTATTTCATGTGAATATTAAACAATAGAAAATACACATTGTCCAAGTTTTCAGTTTTATTTATGTTTTTTTTTCTTGTCATGCTAAAATTTTCCTTCAGCAGACGGTTTAGAACTGGTTTGGTGAATAGAAAACAAGACACAAATGAATTAACAGCAAAGGTTAGAGGTGGTTTAATCGTCCCTGTGGGCTGTTGTGTTGTACAACCAGAACAACAACAAGTTTAGAGCTGCGGAATGACAAATGAAGCTCGATGCATTATTAAAATGTGCACAACGGAGGGGTCTTATGTGTGACTGTGGTTTGTATCTGAGGTCTCCCTCACTGGACAGGTGAGTCCAGCACCCCTGTGACCCCCGCCTGAAGTACAAACGCTGAAAAAGCAGCTGAAAATATCTCCCGTACCTGTTTTATACATGATTCTTAGAAACATCTTCTTTTCCGTGTCCTGGAGAACGTGATCAGATGGCGCGTTGAGCTCATTTCCTCACTAACTCTACCAGATTTTAATTTTTAAGCTTGAAAGATCCTCACAAGAATGCAGCGAATCATCTAAACCCACAGTTCACTTACTCGTGTCTGTCCTGAAGGTGTTTAATATACAGGTTAGAGTCTCTGTCTCTCATATATTTCCTGCTTGACAGAACAAAATAAGAACAATCCTAATCTGCTCTTCGATACAGTGAGCCCTCATTCTTCCCCCAGTGCCACATTTTAAATATTAACAAGTTCTTGATTTCCCCCCTTCAACCATAGTATTAAATGTTGAATTGAAAATGCTTGTGGTATGAAGCTATAACTCTCCACCTCTCCTTCAGGTGTTTTAATACAGAATTCTCTTTATTCTATATTTGAATTTACTCAGAATTAATCCCAATCCTGATTTGACCACCTTATGCCATATAATGTGTATATATAATAATTTATAATAATTTATTAAGGCGGGTGCGCTTGAAAGCAATTTCAGAGGAAACTGTTTTGTAGATTTTTCAATTTATTATGTATTTAATTTTGGTTTTGCTTGGCAAAGTTGGAAAGACTAAATATTTGGCAATTCATTTGGCCTTTTTCTGCATGAATTCAAATGAACTGGTGTGTTTACAGATGTGGAACATCTGCACTGGCTTCATACGCTGAGAGATGCTGATATAGCAATTGATGCCGGTCTGCAGTGGGAATGCAAAGCCATGGGAAATCCCAGGCCTACTTACAAATGGCTGAAGAACGGTCAGATGCTAACTGCAGAGGTAAGAAGACCAAGAATAAAAAGAAGAAGAAAAGCTGCAGAGGTCTCCTTGATAAATCATTAACTGTATTTTGGGTTTCATATCAGTAATTTGGTGTTTGCCCTCCAAAAACAGATACGAGTGACAATAAATATTGTAGAAAAATTGCTAAAAAAAATAAATCTAATCTTATGAATCCCGATCCGCAGGGTCGAGCCCGCATTGACGCTGGAAAACTGACCATATCCAGGATCAGCCTGTTGGATTCTGGGATGTATCAGTGTGTAGCACAGAATGAACACGGGTCCATCTATGCCAGTGCTGAGCTCAAGGTTGTAGGTAAGCAGATGATGTGGCCTTCATCACACACAGCCAATGGAGGAGAAGATGCACACAGACTGTGCAATTATTAGAATAAAGGCGCTTCTTCCATGAATAAATACAACTTGGCTGAAGTGGCTCTTCAGCGGCGCCTGTCTTTGCTTCTCATTTCCATAGTTCTTTCAAACAATGAGCCCATTTAGTGGTGAAACACAGCTCCCATAATTACTTGTGATGCACTTGACATTTTCCACTGATGCACAGCTGTTGCTCCGCTCTGCTCCTCAGCCTCTCCGCCTGACTTCACCCTGCGACCCGTGAAGAAGTCCACAGTGGTTCAAAGAGGAGGCGAGGCGGTCCTGGAGTGTCGCCCCCGAGCTTCGCCCAGGGCCGCGATCTCCTGGTGGAGGGGGGGGCAGTTGCTGATGGACGCTGAGAGGTAGGCGCTTGTTTGCATCGCTGGTCGCGCTTTCGCCGTGTTTGTGCTGCTGCTCAAAGGGCCTTGGCAGCTTTTGTTGGAAAGTGTTCCACCCGAACAGGTGTTTTTTTTAGCCAAACAATAGAAATAGATGTCAGTTTTTCTTGAAAAATAGCCCCCTGCCCCGTCCTAGGTGTAAGTATCTGAACAAGATGAAGTGCACAACGTGGTTTACCTCCAAAGTGAACCGTCCCCACACTCTCACAGCTCTTCAGGACACTCAGAGCGATGAAGGTGGAGCAGGAATCTGGCTGGATGCTGTTGGCGTAAAACCTGTGCAGAAAAACAATCATTCTATCCGATGTCAGGGAGGCAGGCGGACCAATCCACATTGTGAAGTGTGCAGTTGAGACGTGCGCGTAGCTGCACTGACTTATTCCGGCACAGATCCACCTCACAACCTAGATGTTTAAGTGTCCTTGTACAAGTTATTGAATGGAAGCAGCAAATTTAGTGGACGGTGTGTTTATTTGACCGATGAGGTGAACGCAGAGGAATGAGTGAATGGAGACTTTTAAAATAAAGCTAATAGAATCATTTTTTAAACATCAGAGGTGACAGGATTGGCTTTGTCAAAGCACCGAGCTTTTTCCTGAGGATAAATATTTAGGAGTAAATCCAGGTGGATCCC
The DNA here is from genome assembly GCF_901000725.2 of Takifugu rubripes. NCBI lineage: Eukaryota > Metazoa > Chordata > Actinopteri > Tetraodontiformes > Tetraodontidae > Takifugu > Takifugu rubripes. The sequence goes on along the minus strand of NC_042303.1, from coordinate 17,282,931 downwards.
TGCCTGGTGCTCGCATCTTTGTGTCAGACGAGTCCGACCTGTTTACATCAACGTGAACAAATCCTCCCGTTAATGTAGCATTTGTTTTTCCCCAGGCCACCATTATTGAAAGTATCCATTCAGTGGAAATACACTGCTATCTGTTTGAAGCGTGAAATATATTAAAATATTAAAATTGCACCCTCGTCACCTTGGAATTAATGCACATATTAAAGTACAAGTGAATCTTGTCAGACTGCCTCTTCATTCTGCCCGTGAGACCAGTCTGACATATTTTATAGCGAGATCTTCTGTATGCATGCAGCCATGTTATTACTTTCCATAAACGGCTGATAGCGGCTTGATGCTATCTCCGAGTGAGGCAGGGCGATAAGGACACAGGTAAAGATTCCACTCAAGCTGCAGCTCCGTCGTGCTGCTCTCTCCACAGTGTGGCCTTTAAGGCTGCTCTGCTTCAGCTAAACCTTTTTTGAGGCATCAGCTGCCACATTTGTTGGTATTTTTCTGTTGGTTATTGTGGTCCTGGCATGTTGCTCAGGTAAAAAGCACCTTTAAACCCACATTAGATGTGTTTAGACTCAGGAAGTGTCGGAGATCTGTGTCAAGAATATCTTTGATGTGCATCTCCTCAGACAGACCATCATGGACGACGGGACTCTACGCATCACCAACATCTCCAAGGCCGACGCCGGCCGGTACACCTGCGTGGCCAGAAACCATTTTGGAAGCTCCAGCAGCACTGGAACACTTGTTGTCAAAGGTATTTATTTCTCTCTCTCAGGTTCTGGATACTGCACCTTCCAGGCCGGGAGCTTCGAACTTTTGTTAAGGTGGAAAAAAAAATTCCAGCTCAAGCATGAAATAGAGAATGAAATATACGACCATTTTATGTTCCTGCCAGCCTGACAGACATATAAGTCATCCGTGCTTTTGTCAGCTGTGAGTAATTGTTCATGTAGCGGAGTGAAGCTCACCGCCGCCGTCTGTAGCTGTGTGGAGGGAATATTTTGTCACCGGCATTCAATTTGAAAAGAGCTGCTCTTGCGTTTTCAGATTTGGGTTTTAAAATAATGATGATTGCAGAGCGAGAGACAGGGAGAAAGAGATTGAGAGGAGGTGGTTCTTCTTTTCTTTATGTTTCTGATTGCAGTGTTCAAACATTCCTTCGATATTTTAGTCAGAAAGACGTTCTTAACTGAAACGATTGAAGCTCGCTTAATTGCAGCGATGTCAAGGAAATGATTCTATTTTTACCGCAGATTGAAATTTTAGACAGCTACAGTTTGGATCCAGGGCTACAAACAGCAGAATGTGATTCTTGTTTCCTGTTTTTTAACGTAGAACCCACCAGGATTACGGTTCCTCCTCTGAGCTTGGACGTCACTACAGGACAGAGCCTGGTTCTGCCTTGTGAGGTCTCCAGCGATTCGTCCCTGAATCCCAAATTTAAGTGGTTCTTCAACGGGAAAGCGATAGACTTCAGCAGGCAGGAGCACTTTGAGATGATCGGAAAGGTATCCGTGACCTCATTGGAGACCCAACACATGAAAACAGGCGACGCAAGTTCTGGAGCCACTGTACCTCTGAGTTTGAAAGTTGGATCTTTTAGCATATAAGCCGTAAATATCCGCGATGACATTTCAGGCTCACATTTCTTTTCCTTTGCAACAAACCTGAGTCGGGCCAACGTGTCTAACAAAGCTCAGCTAATGTAAAGGAATGAAAAATGTGACTTTACAGCAGAACATGTTGAATATAAATTAATTGTGGTTCAGTCTTATCAAAGGTTATTTTCAGACTTTCACATTTAATTAGAATCTAAGTATTTTCAAGCTATGGAAACTATACTGTTGACTTTATCTAATTACTTTGTTAACTCGATTGCTTCTTACAGACCATCATGAATGTTAATATTAGAAAGTCTAAAACAGTCTCACCAACTGAGGGAGGCAGAGCTTCCACACTCTACTGTGGGAGGTTATTACAAATTAGACAATGTGATGTAAAGTGCTGTATTGACTGAGTGTGTATTAGTGCTGCCAGCCAACAGGGATTTAGAGACAATGGTTGGACGCTTCGGCCATGATGATCTCTGTAATATATCACAATATAGTGGATGTGATGACTCCGACAGCTGCCACAGGATTCAATTATTAATGTGAAGCAGCAGCACACGGTAGGTGCGAGTCCTCTGTTTTATTAAATGTGTAAGGCAGCCACGTATCAAAGCACTCCCACAAAAACCCAATATCTTGCTCAACAACAGGTCAAAAAGAAGATATCAGAACTCCCAAAAGTTGCTTTTTTTAATTGCTCTTCTGCCAAAATGTCTCAACAAATACGATGAGTCAGCAGGCCCGTTCTGAGGGTGGAATTCCAGCTTGGGCTAAACTTCAACGTCTTTGCTTCCTCATCAGGGCTTTGCAGGTGACCTGATGGTGAGGAACATCCAGCTAAAGCATTCTGGGAAGTATGTGTGTATGGTCCACACTGAGGTGGACACTGTTTCAGCAGCAGCAGAGTTAACTGTCCGAGGTGGGTGGCTGATCCTGGTTATTATTGTAATAACATGTAATAACAGCAAGGCAAACAAGCTAAATATAACTACTACACGTTGACCTTTTTATCATCCCTCTCTTATGTGAGAGCTTTTGATTTGCACACACACACACACACACACACACGCAAGCAATCAATTCCTTTTGCAGTTTCAAAATTCTGCTTCCACACATTAGAGCCAATATCCTTTGCTTGAGTCTTTCTCCCTCCATTCACGCCAGAGAAATGCCACCACGCTAGTTTGTTGATGGTGGAGCAGGCCGTGCCGAGAGCAACACACATTTTCAGAGCACTTAAGCTTTTGTTCTCAGCCAGTTATTCTATTTGGATTCTTTTGACTTTCTGTCATCGATGATCAAAAAGCTAATTACCAAATACAAACGAACAGAGGCTCTACTTTGCAGGAAAAGGGGGCTGTTGTTGTCCGTTTGTTTGTTTCTAGCTCAGGTTAGATTTTAAGCTTCTCCTTGAATCTTTCTGTCTATGGTTAATTGCGGTTTCAATCCCAAACCAAATATTGTTAAAGCAGTCGGGTCTTTCAGTCCTTAATTTTATCATCCAATGCCACCAAAGCCGACACCCTAAATCCCTTAAGTACCAATTCAGTGACCTGACAAACAAACAGGTAATTTAATAGAGACATAACATACTGGGCTGAGCCCACTAAATCACATTGCTCTAATCTAGGCTCTACGTGAACCATACTATTCAGCGCATTGATCTGCGGCACTCCCAGTAGAATCAATTACAGGTCTGCTAACCCTGGAAGGGGTTTTTAACTGGGTTGAGCCACTTAACACCTGTTTTTGGATCTGGATTTGTGATGCTGGACTAAAGGGTTGCTAATGCAGGCTTCCAACCCTGTTCTGGCTGTCACAGGACCTCCTGGTGCCCCAGAGGGTTTGGCAGTCACTCACATTACTGACTCAACTGTGCAACTGTCCTGGGGCTCCGGGCCTGACAACCACAGCCCCGTCACCATGTACATGGTGCAGGCCAGGACGCCCTTCTCTATTGGCTGGCAGACAGTCGCAACAGGTAACTGATGCACCGCCACTGATCTATTCTATTGATCTGTTTGCACTTAGTGTTGCAGGTCTTAAGTGTTTGGCTACCTGATTAAAACTGTGGTCTCGCAAATATTCTGCTAACTTTGGCATTTGTTATTATCAGTTTCTCTCTTTAAAAATGCATTTCAGAGGTCTGGGTGACCACTGGATGTAACGGCTACACTCTGCTGCAGTAATTCTCTGATACTGGAACGCTCCCCCTTTTCTGTGTGGTGCACATTTACCTCACAGCTGTGCAGATATTTTGTCATTAGTGTGTGAGTGCGTCCCAACACGCTAACCCATCGTGGAATCTTCTCCTACTACCTTTAAGAACAGCTTTTCTTTCAAAAGCTCTCAGCATTTTCAAAAATGACAGAATTGTGTCATCCATTAGCCCCCCAGACTTGTTTCTCTTTGTCTCCCTGCCTGATTGATGACACAGCACTTCTACTGGCTGATTCACATGCTGGGCCCACCCAAATCTTCCTCATGTCCCACTCCCAAGCTGCTTACCCCCCCTCCCCTCTGGCCAAGCTTTAGGGGCCACTGTCAGGGTCCACTTGCCTGTGAATTTATTTCAGCTCTTGAACCACATGTTATCTGGTTGTTCATCTCAAACCCATATCCTTTAGGTGATAATGCCAGTGGCAAAATGCCTTCTTATCATAGATTATATCATTGATATTATCTTCCCTCCACCTTTATAAAGCGTTAGCTGGTGGATTCTGCATCAGGCCCACTCATAAGCATCACCTCCTAAATTTAAACAGCATGTGCATATGTTTCCCACATGCTGCAGCATTTCTTGCACACACTTTGCTATTTTATTTGCACTGTTGAGGAGGAATTTCACTTGAATGCACTGGTTTCAAATTGGAAAATGCGACATTGGTACCATCAGTTGACCTTGGACTGAGCAGAAAGGGGGGAACCTTAGTCCTTCCTGACCATCTTTGGGCCAAGATAGTGACTAAAATGTGGCTCAGAAGAAAACAAAACATGCATCACAATTCTAAATTCTTTAATTCTAGTTCCTGATTCTGTGCCTGGACAGATGATGCACGCAACAGTCAAGGGTTTGAACCCCTGGGTGGATTATGAGTTCAGGGTGGTGGCAATCAACAGCGTTGGTGTGGGAGAACCCAGCACGCGCACCAAACAGATCCGAACCAAAGCTGCAGGTACTCTTTGATTTTGGCCTTTCTGCTAATGCTGATTCAATCACACCCACATTCCCGCATTTATTTCATTATTTACTTGGCTTCTATTGATGCTTCAAATATGTTGATTGATTTCATGGTAAATTCATGAATACATGTTGAGCCATTTTGACCTGTGTGAGGATTCTGAGTCTTCAGTCATTGATTTTCTGTTTTTGTAGTGACCTAGACCCTAAAACCTGAATGTCTGTTTTTGAAGTGCTAAACTGAGTGATTCAGTCTTTTTGGCTGAAGCATAAGAGAACTGCTTCCTGCCTGGCCTTGTAAATACAGCTGACGTATGGTGCCTTATACAGTATATTACATTATCGTTCGGCTAATGTCAAAAGAATGTTAATTCCATTACGGCTCGATAAGTCCATCTTCCAAATAAAACGGAGCTCCGGCATCTGTGAGCGTCTTATTTGCAAATGTGTGGTTTAATGGACGCCCCCGTGGCTGCTGGAGACAGTGCAAATCAAGTGACAATTGAGTTACTATTGTTCCTGTTTAGTTCCCAAGGTTGCACCTGTCAGCGTGAGTGGCGGCGGGGGAGCTCGAGGAGAACTCGTTATCACGTGGGAGGTAAGAAGGCCACAAGCTTTTCTTTTGAGTGGGTTTTCAGTGGGAGATGCATCCGTAGGCGTGAAGGGAGTTGTGGCAGATTTGCTGTGACTCGTGTGAGAAGGTTTCTAATTAAATCAGGGCGTTTCTGATGCGTCGCCTGCTGCGCCAGAGACGCTTCTGCTGTGAAAATTCTGTTGACTCTTGACTGAGGTGATGATGCCTTTTCAGCCGTTGAAGGTCATCTCCTGCAGCCACGCAATAGAAACAGATGGTTTTACCAAGTACATTGTAAAATAAACCACAAAAAAAGGAGTTTACCTAATTTCCACTTGTTATTCATATTTGCATGTTCCTTTATTTGCAAATGCATTAGAGAATTTACTGGACCCTAAAACTGCTTATTTGAGACTTAATTTTCTCTTTTCCCCCCCTATAAGTCCAACAAAATGTATATAATCTATGCAAGAATAAATATACCAACCCTTTTCTATAAAGACCAGGTCCACAGAGTGTGACTCCAGAGAAGGCAGAGAACCCATCGCACTCGTGCCACGTGTACACACACTTTCTTTTGTTTGGATCCATTTTCTGTTTGACATTTTCTTGAAAATAGATTTAATAAAGAGATTTCTGTTGTTTGAGGTCAGCGGTGTGGTTTTGTGCACTCAGCCAGTTTCGGAGGAACACCAGGGCGGCGAGGACTTCGGCTACGTCATGGCGTTCCGCCCGGTTGGCAGCAGCACTTGGATCCAGACAGTTGTGGCGTCACCTGAGGCGTCCAGGTATATTTACAAAGATGACAACATTGCACCTCTGACTCAGTTTGAAGTGAAAGTGGGCGTCTACAACAGCAACGGGGAAGGTCAGTTCAGCCACGTGGTCAGAGTCTTCTCTGCAGAGGAAGGTAAAGCGCCCGATCTTTCCAGTTCAAAAAGTCCTTTCACTCTCCTGCGCAGACGTACCGTATGCAATAATGTAACGATCAATCATATTTAGAGCCCTCTGAGGCGCCATCGAGCGTATGGGCACGAGCTGCATCGGCCTCGGAGATCGAAGTGCACTGGAAACGAATTCCCCCCGGCTCCAGCAGAGGAAAGATCCTCGCATACGAAGTATGAAACCATATTTCTGATATTACGGTGCTTCAGCACAGGTTCAGGAGGAAGTGTTAATCTCCAAACTATGGTGAAATATAGATATTTAGATAGTTCAGTGTAACCTGACCTGGGATCTTCTACTACTTGCTTATTCCCAGGCTCAGTGCTAGATTGAGAAGTTATTTTAAACCAAAATATAAAGCGTGATACATAACGTTCTAAAATTCTTTTCTAAATCTCAGAGAGTTTACATTGTGGATAGTACTTTCTGCTCTGAGAAGGTTCCACAACTTGACTGGACTTGTAGAACCACATATGGAACCATGTTGGAATTTTATACATACATCTGTATTTACAATTTGTTAGTGTTCCAATGTGTTGGTTGTATGTGGGGCAGAAACTCAGCCAGTCACCCAAATCAACCCCCATAAGCCAGTTTTCAGGACATGTATTTCTGCTTGTTGAATTCGAGTCACAATTGCCACATTGTTCGGCTTTATTATAAGTCACGTTCCCCATGCTAATCTCAGGAACAGCACGCTTTGCGGTGTATGCTAATATGGGATATTACCAAACATTATTTTCTGTGGATACGGCACAGAAAACAGATACCACCATCTTCTCACACAAAAGGTTCCTTAAATAAATCTGTGAGGCGACTGTATTAAAACCTCCCTGCAGGCCAGATGGCCAACAAAGATACATGACACTGATTCTTTGATGTATTGCATTTGTAAACAGCAAGAATTGCATCTCAGAGAGCATAAAGAATATATTTCTTATCTTATCTTATCACTCTCTGAATGCAAACTTTAATCAATATAGGTGCTGAATAAAGGAGCTTCTGCTTGGGACGTCCAGCCTGGACCTCTGGTGTGGTTTGGCCGTATGGCCGCACCCTCGTCGTCCATCTTTGCTGCATTTGGGTGCCTCTCATTAAAAGGAGTGCTGTAAAAAGAACTCCCTCTGCCCAGTCTCTTCTGGTAAAACTGCAGTAATTAAAATGCTGATGGAGAATTAAGAAAACACCCCGGATCCATCTGTTATCAGCAACTCCAGGCCCGTCACACATCAGCCTTTGCCTTACCAGGATCCCTGAAAACCAGATGAAAAAGTAGCTACTCTCAAACCATCTGTTTGACATTTCCCTGACTGCTGCCCCTGCCTTATGGGTCATAAAAGATCCCATTATGAATGCAGATTCTCACAAACTCCTGACAACTCCTCCCCTCTTTCATTATCAGTGATGCTTTAACCAGACGATCCATCACTCATTATCATAAACTGCACCCATATTGTGTCAGAATCAGCGTCTCAGTATCAACTTATGTAGATTCATCTAAACAATAAAGAGTAATTATACACAAAACCTGACAAATATCCTATATTGTTTAGTAGTAAAGATTCTTCGGAGTCATCCGGGTTTAACTCCCCCCAACCCGCAGTAACCTGCTTGTCTTTGTTCCCAGATTCTGTTTTGGGAGGACGGATCTCGGCCGAGTGAAGCAGGGAGAGTGAGGATTATCAGCGCCACCACCGCTCTGCTCTCTGGCTTGAAGGCAAACACGGCCTATCAGATCTCAGTCAGAGCCCAAAACAGTGCTGGGTTCGGACCCGGCAGTGCCGCCTTCATCGTCACCACAAAAAAACCACGTAGGTCCACCCACCCACCCACCCAGGGGCAGTGAAAATGCCACCACTCTTTGGACGGATTGACGTTAGATTTTATGCTACAGTTATGAAATGTTCAGTTTGAAGTCTTTTTGGACAGAACCGGTCCCTGTTTGTAGAATTTCACAGCCAATATGTGGAATTCTGGCAGTTCTGACTGGATAAAAAAGTCTAAAATTAGTCAAGGAAGAACCCGGTTTGACCGACGTCCATCCCAGGAGCAGGTTGATGATGCCAAAAGGTCCAATCGTGAGCGACTGTTACCGTACACAACCCTCTCAATGACGTTCTCGCATTATTTGCATAATTGCTTGTTCTGCAGCTCCGAATCGGCCTCCGGAGAACATTGAGTGGAAACTAACCAACTCTAAGATCTTTCTGAACTGGGAACATGTCAAGACGATGGAGAATGAGTCCGAGGTGACAGGATACAAGGTGAGTTTGTCAGTGTGATAACAGAAGCACCAGAGCTGGGGGAACAATGAGGCCCTCAGCACCTGTCATACCAAATAAATGAGTTTCTCTCTGCCGGGGAAAGATAGACCTCGCCACTCCGGTGTTATTATGGGCTGGCCCTGTCTGGCCTTCCAAAATTAAAAGATCTGTTCCGGTTGATAAAAAGAACGCTGTCAGGATGCTGGAGAAATTTAGCTCCTTTCTAGCGATACGGCATTTAATCGCGTTCCTTTTACTTTGAAAAGCCACACTGACCAACGTTTCAACCGATGTGTGACAAAGATGCCACAGATCCTGTTTGTAAAAGCCTCTCCACTTTGTGCTGGGCCACACCAGCAACCTCCCGAGACACTTAGAATTCAATAACCCAGCTGTAAACAAAAAGCAGGACAGAAAGCACATTTCACACACTCGTCTGCCCTTTTGGGACCCTGTTTTCAACAGACTACATGTTTGCCCACCTTCCCCTGCAGGTTGTGTATCGTCAGGCCTGGAACGGCATGACTTCTGTGCTGGAGACCAATAAAACCAGTGTGGAGCTTCAAATCCCCACTGGAGACAACTACCTCATTGAGATCAAAGCTCTGAGTGAAGGGGGCGAGGGCAGCAGCGGCGGTCCCGTCCGCATACCAAAGATGTCAAGTAAGTTCCCAACACTCTGCGGCATGTACGTGATTGGAGCTGGAATTATGCAGATGTTTTGTTTAGCTAATCCCACGTGCGACTGATACTGTTTATCAGCATTTTTGGAGCTTGAACAAGAGAATCCTCGGAGAAATTTGACAAAGGCCCAGACAGACTTCTGGGAAGAAGATATGGGAAAAAGAATTGCCACCCATTGTGGGAAATCTAAAAATAGCTTTCTTAAAATTAAGACTTTAAGTCATCAAGGTCTAACCTGCTTTTCCATCCAAAAATATAAATAAAGTCAATTATAACTGTTTTTTTAAAATTTGAATACATTTCTACTGTGGAAACCAGTAATTTATTGCTTTTCTTCACAGGTCTTAACTCAGAAGGATATGCCTGTCCAGTTCCACTGAAGACTTGCCATTTTATGATGTTTTTTGTATTTTCTATGTTAGTTTTGTAGCTTCAGATGCCTTTATAACAAGCTCTGGACATCAGAATGAATGGAGATTAAGCAGCCAACTGTTTTTCAACTCCTTGTTTGCATACCAAAACTGCATAATGAGAACATTCTGCCAGGTTGTCAAATGCCCACAAATCCAGACTGTTACTCATAGTTTGAAAACATTCAGGTCGATGTTGTAGCCTCCCTTCCCGTCTGTCTGTTTCCATCTTTCTTGCCTCAATTTCCAGGTCATTTATAAACCTGCAGTGACATTGAACTGCCCGTGCGGCACGTAGACCCGATTCTCATTATTTAGATTTCAAGCGTCCATCCTGATTTAAAAGAATTATTTTTCTGTTTACATTCGAGGATCACAACTGACCTTTAAAAACCAAGCAGATAATTAAACACCAGAGGCCTCTTCGGTTTTACTTTTCAATAAGTGGGTTTCCTTCAGCTTCCACCCTCCACTGAAGCCGACAACAATAATGTATCGACCCGCTGAAGAACAGCATGGATTTATAACAGCCAACAATATTTCACCAATGGGCTGCCGCAATTGAGTAAAATGTTGTTATATACAAGAATAGCGGATGGTTAATAATTAATACATTGTTTTGTAGGGTTTTTGATGGGAAAACAACAGTAGCATGGCAGCTGTTTTACATAGAACAGATGTGTGCTGGGAATACTCACATAAGGCTAAAACAAAATGAGACGCTCTCATGTTTGCTGTGGCCGATCGGACAGCCTTTGGAAGACAGCCGAGTAATGCCCAAGGCCATTTTGCATGTTCATACACTTATTTAATTCGGCGCCTGGCACTGTGGCAGAACCACTGCTGTCCTGAATGTTTGATCTTTTTTCATCACAGCTGTTGCATACCCAAGCAATTTCTCCATTTGTAATGCCTCGTGCATGTTCCAGATGATTTGGTGGCACCTGCTATTGCGTATGCTGTGTGCACACGTCGCCGGTGATGCCGTTGCAGCTTTAGAGCTGCTCCAGCAGTCATGAGTTACACTGACAATCAAAACTGGGGCGCAGATCCGCTGTAGTCTTTCTGCATTTTGTCGTATTATCTGAAGCTAGCAGTGGGCGTGGCTACAAGGTGCTGGTGAGATGACTTCACGTGTCCCTGAAGTCACAAAAGCTGGAAAAAGGATTTTCTCCCAGATCAAAATCCCAAGGACAAATTGCCCAAAGAGAAAGCAATTTTGTTACTCAGTTATTCACCAATTTGGCACAGCCTGACAAAACAACTAACACGTTGCCATGGTAACGACGTCGAAGGCGGCGACAGCCCCGCCCGATGTTAACTTGAGCGGCGTCTCCGAGAGACACCCTCCCGCTGAAAACATTTGCCATTTATCCTTAAACGCAGCAGCCCTGCTGGCTCACTGTGGACAGCCTCTTTGCTAGCAAATTGTTCCACATGCTGACCATCAAGCAGCAGTTAAACTGGTCAATTTGTCTGTCAGTACCATCTTCAATGACGCATGTTTTTATGTCAAGGCGACCACCAGCAGCAAACACTTCTCAATTGTCCATGCAGCGAAGCAGTGGCCGCCCTCCTCAGGAGGTGACCTACTGGTCCCCCTGAGAAGAAGATGAGACCGGAGGCTTTTTTTTTACCGGTTATGTTTGTGCAGTTGTTCACATGACTCGCGTATATTGTTCATAAATCTCGGAATAAATCAGGATTGACGCTTCAAATCCTCCTCCTCCCTCGCATTAAAGACAGCTGGTGTTGTTCTGTGTTTCCATCTTACAAGACATTTACAACATTTAGCAGGATCACTTGGATTTGCTGTGTTGTTTGTAACAGATGTGGAGATGATTTCCTCAGTGATGTGTGACAAACTTGCTTTGCCTTATCAAATTTATATCCTTTAAATCCACTGTAACCTGTTTTTAGTCCATACTGATTGTACTGCCTTTGCCAGTGAGTGAGCTAAGAACCCATAGAATGTCATTTCTTTTATTTGAAGTTGTATTTTATGGGATTATTCATAATTTAAAAAAAAAAGAAGCAAAAAAACAAGAGGTTCAGCAATTGATGTGAAAATAGACATTTGGGAAATCCGAGTCACTATGAAATAGAATATAAAACCTTGTGTATCATGTTGATTGGTTGTTCTTTTTGCGCCGATTTTATTTCTATGTCGTGATGTACAACCCGTCATTCACACACATGCGAATTAAAGTTTGATATAGCGGATGATTATGAAAAAATGCTAACACTTTTTTGTGTGCTGCTAAAAGCTAAAAGTTTACCCCTGCTGATTATCTGTGTGTTATCTTTTGTTTTCTGAGTTTTAGTGTTTGTTACCCACATTTTCAGAAACTATATCTATATCTATAGATCTAGATATATATAGATATAGTTGGCTGAAGACTCTAAAACTGTTTCTTGAATATCTTATTCCTTAACAATGTGCTTCTGCTGCTTATCTGGATCTGTAATTGTTATTTCAGTGCTGTAATACCATTGTATTAATACAATGATATCTCTATGAGATGATATTAAGACCTAATAAAGTTTTCACATTGAAAACCTGAAAGTTTAATCAGTGGACGGCTCTAATTTTGTGGGTTTCAATGGTCACCCTGAGCAAAGGGAAGGATTCATGAGGAATCGTTCAGATAAGTGACAAAGGAAAAAGTGAAAGACCGTTTTCCATGACACTGAAATAGACTCTACGGTTTTATTAGAGCAGGTCATTTTAATTGATTACTGTTTCTGTATTCCCAATACTCAGCATTCTGAAAATTTTATTATTAAAGGTCTCGTCAGCAGAGTCAGAACAGTTTGACTTTCAGTGTCAGGGGTCGGAGATTAAATGAAAGTTATGTACCTGCACTCATGATATGCTCGTCAGGAGCGAAAACTGTGTTTGGAGCAATTAGATGTTTGATGGATTAGGCAGTTTATCAGAGACTTTAGGAGCGGAAGATAAAATCAGCTGCTATATCACTTTGCTCCAAGCTCACCTGAAGCTTTCTGATCTCACCTCATCATCTCTGTGTCATAGGAAAAATTGATTGCTCTAAATATGTCTGCCCAGGTAGGATATGGTGGCTTTTCTGCCTGGCTGTAGGGCCCGTTAGCTCAGTGGAAGGCTGACGAGTTAAGTGATGCAGCAGCACAACTGTTTATGAATACAGTATATCCTATATTTAATTTTAATTATCAGAACTGCGAGTGTGTGTCTGATGATTTTCATTATCTCTTTCTCCGGGATAAAATGAAACACTAGCACGAAACTTCTCTGAATCCATTTTTCTGCTGCTGAAAACTGAGAAAAAAAACAGGATTGTGTGAAGAAGTAATAATTAAAATAATCCCACGATTCCAGTGCCAAGCAGAGGAGCAAAACACATACAGAGATGTGGCACAGTTTCACACCAGACACCTGCAACGCACGTTTGAAGCCAGCGAGGAGCTTAAACAGACGTTGTCCATAATTTCCCATATCCTGTGGGAACTAAATCAAGAAGAAGAGGAAACCCAGATGAGGAAAAACACAACAGAAAGGCCTCAATGATAAAACAAAACATTTTATTCTTCCTCTTCAGCTGAGAGAAAACCCACTTGACTCCTCCATTACTCACACCAATCCATGTCTCCTGTAAATAACATTAGCACCTCCCACCTGTCAGCTTTAACCACCTTAATCTCCAACCTATAAACACCTAAATGAGTAGAACATTTATGAGCCAACTATTAGTTACATACACTAAATAATTACACCGGCTCCCACGTGATAGAAATAGTTTACACAAAGATTACCATTAAATTCTAAGAGTAAACCCCTCCTCAACACCCCACTTAGTATCTTCCACCTGGAACCATTAACAGGTGTGTGGGGGCGGAGGGAAGCCTTTTGGCTGAACACGGTGGCAGCAGGAGGTCGTGCACAGGTAAGATAAATCAGTCCACAAGTACCGAATCAACTTGTTTTTCTGTTTTCTTGAGCCAAACTGTTAAACATTAAAAATGTATACTCTTCATAAACAACACATTTTAAGCTTAACAAACATTTTTAACCGTGCGTGTCTGTACAGTAAAAAAGTTTGATTATAGCAGTCCAATATTAATGATGACATCACTGTATTAGTGTGTCCACGTGTGTTGGTTTATTGTGAGTTGTTGCAGCAGTTGTGTTGTCCTGTCAGCTTTTATTCTTCTTTTTGGCTTCTTATTCATTTATTCTTTATACTGTAATACTGAGACATTTTTAATTGATAAAAGCTTGAAGCTGGAGGTGACTTATTAACAACTATATACCACAACCAACATTCTTTTTTTAACAAGAATGTCTCTTAAATTCTAATTTATAGGGTGGAAAAAAGCATTTACACATTTAATTGACTTCAACACATAATGCTAACACATGAGCTGCTAAGAGAATGTGAGGGACTCACACTTGTCCCTGGCTGATTCCTTTCTTACAAAATTGCTGCACAACCTCTTTTGACTTTAAGCCGCCTGTTCTGCTGGAGCAGAATTCGGCCTTAAATATGTAAAGCAACTCGAAGAACCAGAGCTTGACTCACAGCTTGTAGCTAATCCTTTATTCATGGAAATCTTCTGAAAATGGCAGCACTGAAGGAGTGGCTTCTCTACCTTCTTGTGTGCTGTGCACGTCGTGCTGCTCTGAGTCCACCTGCACTCATTATTATCAGCATGTGGCCCCATGCAGGATAATCCTGGAAAACTGCTTGGGTCACCTGATATGGCAGCTTTTGCCGTGAATCCAAGCACTTTGTTTGTTCTGTGTTGGCTTTTTTTTTTCTCTTCTAAACACAAAATCAGTCAAACATTCCAGATTGGCGGCAGGCAGGGCGCTCAAACATGATTTGCTGTTCATATTGAATATAGTGGGGGGAGATCAGAGCTTTTCACAATATTTTCTTTGGCTGCAAGACGTGTGGGAGAGCGACAGTGTTGGACCTGAGCTGAGCTTTAAAACAGGTATAAACTGGTGTGATGGACAGAAGATTGGCTGGGAATTAAAGGCTGCGAGCCTTCTCTCAGCACCGTGGGGCAGCTGACAGGCACAGCTCTCCTCCCTGGTTCACAGGGGAAAGAGGATTTGCCTTGAAGACCATTGCTGAGGAATGAGACCGACATTCTCAGTGCGTCTGTGGGCTGCAGCACCTTTACAGCATTTCTGGATCTGCAGCATCTAACGTTCCAATGGCTGGAACGGTTCTGGACAGAGGTGCATACAGTGACTTCTCCTCGAAGCTGAATAATATAATCACGCTTTGAATGGCTTCATTCCTACCGAATTTGCTGCACGTGGGTTTAGCCCAAAATCCTCCTCAGCGGTTTGATTTTTCTACAAAATCCAATTTCATTTGATTTTATCCTGAAAGAAAGGGTTGGGCATTGACATGGCCAGAAGAAAGAATCCAGATATTAATAAGTAAAGGCTGGAATGTGCATTTGTAGATATATTACAGAGCAGTTTTCAAAGGCGTTGAAGCTCCACTGTTCGTCCTCCATTATTCATCATCTGAGACCTTCTTCTTGACTCCACTTTGGCAATCTGGTTCAGCCAGGATATTCTTCGTCCTGACAATAGCAAATGGCAGCGGAAAACGAGGAATTCAGGCTTCATTTTCAGAGAAATATCAATTCAAGTCAAAAATAGCAGGCGGACATCAAAAACCGAAATGGGTTCAAAACGCAGTGTAGAATCTTCAGTTCTGTCATTCTTCCCAGCTATTTTCAACAACATGGAGAGCGCTTGAGTCCTAGAATAGCACCAACAAAAGCCTTTTACACATCTGGGATGAAACCTGTTAAAAGTTTTAATTCTTTAGTTTTGAATACATGTCCTGCTGTTAAATACACAATTACACATGTCTCCTCTGTACTTTGGTGTGTTCATCGGTAACGACTAGCTGTAGGGCTCAACACTAACGGCAATCAGTCGTTGGGGATCTCGGATCAAACATTCTTTATATCGATGCGATATTTTATCATATTTCTATTGTTGTCATACTTTTGCGGTCGTTAACTGATGCTCTGTTTGGCTGACGGTTTGGGTTGGGAGGGAATCCATCCAGAAAACTAAGAACTTTCCCATCATATAGAAGTTTCTGTTGGGAATTCTTTCAGGCCTCTTCTTTGACAGAAATCACCAACACAGACTTTTTGTTTTAGGGTGTTAAACACTTAGAGGAGGAGGCACGACATCCGCTGGGAAGTCACACGGTTGACAGACATCCTGAAACTGCAGCGATGATCCGCAGATCATTTTCACACCTGGTTTTGCTGAGAATGGTGCTTCCGTCATCGGAAAAACAGAGCGACGCCCTCGAGAATCACTTGTGAGCGGCACCATTGTGTCGCTTGAGCCGCACTAAACACACAGGACGCTCACACCTACAAAGGAAAGCTCGTCTGCAGCCGCTCTTTTCTCCTCTGTAGTCGAGTCCCGCTAGTAAAGTACCTGGTTTTAAGAAAAGGGGGAAAAAAATAACGAAGCAGAAAATGGTGACGGTCAAGCTCCTGTAAGTTATCTGGTATAATGCAAGAGAATCATGAGAAAATATCTCAACACTGTTACGATTGAAGATCTCAGCTTAGAAATTCACCATTTTTTCCTCTTTTTTCAATCTTTTAACATAATTCCAATCTTAATGAGTCGGGTCTAGATATTTCATTTTTTTCCACTCTGAGTTTGTGTGGTTTTCTCATTTCACAAAGCATCGGCATCATCTCTTCCTCATCCTCTCTTAGAAACAACTACACCCATTTGGGGTTTCCATGTCCGCTTTTATCAGCGTTGGAGGCACATTTCCACCGTTTTTCTCCCCAGAGAGTTAGAGCTCGGTCACAACTACAGCGTTCCGTCTCCTCTGCTATTTGCATAATACATGAACTGATTCAGGGAACGAGCTCGCTGAAGCAGTTGCTTAATTTGAAGATGAATGCTGCTTAAATTGCGGATAATCTTGGTTCTCAAATGTCTGCTCAAGTAGCAGTTTGTGCAGAAGGCTGAGAATGACTGAATCATGTACTTTTTTACAAACTATAGATGAATCACAGTAATATTCCACGGAGGACAGTGAACCCACCCAGAGGAAATCCATGTTGCCATTGATTTCTGAGGTTTCCATGGTCATGTTATTGCACAACTGCAACAGCCTTTCTATTCAACAGGTGCTCTTACAGTCTATTCTCTTCTCAACAGTGTTGTTTTAATGCTCACATCTGTGTTTATGACTTGTGTCTAACAATAATTGGCTGCTAGCCCTTCATGTTTTACCCTGAACAAGAACTTGCCACCTTTAAGGTTTCTAGGAGCTTTCAGAGAACAAAGTGATGAATAAAACAAATTAAAAAAATATTGAAAAGATAAAAATATCTAAAGAAATGTCATTTACAAGTCTATTAATATCATGGTCACCTGAGCTGGGCTGTTAGCAACACATAAAAGTCGTAATAACACAAACCATATATAAAGATCCTGTGTAATTATTTGCCTCTTAGAGCGACGGACGTATGCTGATGGCTCATCTGCAGCGTTATCAATCCAGCTTTCATTCCCTGCACTGCCATGAGGAAGTCTGTGCTGCCTTAATCATCCCATCCCAACATCGGCTGCTCATTCTTTTAATTACCAATCTGAGGATTGCCATTGCTGCTGTCTGTGAAGCAGTTCTCTTCCAAGATGCAATTACTGAGACAACCAATTGCCTCAGCATCATTAAGATGCATGGATGTTTCAGAAACAATTAAGCTTGTTAGCTATATACATATCATCAGAGGTGTTTGAGGGGGCGGTTTGGCTTGATGAATAAAAGCTTATCAGCAGGAACAAATACTGCAGACTGAACACTAAATGGCTAAATGAACACATTTGAAAATGAATAATGAATTGTGTCCAAGTAAGACAGGGCTGACTGCATGTAGAATGTTAGGAGAAATAATGGTTTTTGTATTAAGTGGTTTTACATTAAAATGAATGAAGCAAATGGCAATAAAACACCAGCAATTCAACAGAAATAAAGCAAAAGGAAAGTTTGAAAAGCTTTGGGGGTCCTGGTCGGCTGAGTGGTTCAGCATCTTTGTCAATCAGGAATAGGATTACTGTGGAGGGACATTGTGCTGGACATCATGGGCTGGATCAGTGGTGAGGCAGAAAGACAGAGATGGGCTCATCAGGGTGACGGCAGGGTGAGTTGGAGTCTAGGATTATGGGTCAATAATGCTGTTTGGATCAAAAGGTCAGCACCAGGAAGACAGAAGAAATAAACAAATTAAACAAAGTGCAAAAATAAAATGTAAAAATATTTTTGGGAAAAAAGGTGATCATATACAAATGCTGGCAAACCAGAATTTGTTTCCTTGTGTAGCTTAAATGTTGCTTCGGCACTTTACTTTTGCATTTTGCTTTGAAACACTGCTGGGGTTCCATTAATAAAACACAGGATGGCACGAAAGAAAACATCAGCGCAGTCCTCTTTTGAAGGTAACTCTATTCCCAGAGGGCCGCTGAGAATGCCGCAACCATATGGTGAACGTAAACAGGTGAAATGTCTTTCTAAATCATTAGGGATCCGGTCGCTACCATGAGCTGTGTTCATTAGCCCAAATGAACTTTGAAGGTGAGCGAGAACAGTGGGACAGGTGCTGCGGCTGTGTACAGGCTATGATCGGTGTGTGTAATCCCAGAAGAGAGGAATTGTTTTAATTATGGGTGCTACAAACCACAGTCAAGGCCAAAGGCTGATCAGTAACCCTCAGAGAAAACGGTGTAGTCAAACAGGAAGCGGATTAATGGCGTTGGGATCAACAGCTCCACAGTTAAACATGTTGGCCTGCTAATGTGCTAAATTCTGTCTTTTCTTTCTCAAGGCGATGTTTCCACCTGAGCGATGCTTCCATGCTGCGGGCCGTGCTTAATAAGCAGCTGTTCGGTGCGTCGATGCCCGCCAAGCACTCTCTGGGTCCATCCAGGTGGGCAGCATTGGAACTTTATGGTCATTTTCTGCTAAAATCAGCAGTCGTTGTCGCCGGATGATGGGTGCCATTGAGTACCCTTCAAAGCCGCTCTCAAATGGCTCATAGGAGACATTTGGCACCTCATTTTGATGTTCTGCTTGATCCTAAAAATCTCTGAATCCAGTTTGATCGAGGATGATTAGAAATTTCGAGTTTTTCTGTAAACCTGATTACCTAGAATGAACGCTCAGGGTGCCGGCCTGGGGCGGGCTGATCCAACTGGCTCGTTTCCCAGTGTTTGCTTGAAGCTATATTTTAACAACGCCGGTACAGGAATCACATCTGTGGCACACACTTGAAATCTTTACATGAATAATGGAGTCGTGGAGCAGGAATCTGCTGCGAATGTGCAAACGCGTGCATATCCGTATGCTGCATCTAAATTCCCCTACACGAATACCTCACAGCATCTGGGCTCTTGGTAGATGCTCACATAAGATTCATGAGCGTCTTCGTGGTTGATTGCGTATGTAAATGCGACGAGGACTTTATGAGTCTTTGATTGACAGATGTTTCTCTGAGTCACTGGTCTCTGGAGAACCAGTGCTCACTGGTGAGAACAGCCTGGTAGCCTGACGTGATGATGATAGATGATGCCAGTGGGAAGGAGTCTACCTCACGGATCAGCCGTGAAGAAATTTGACAATGAAAAATGGCTCAACTGAGAAGTTTAACATGATCAAATGGTCCTGGATTAGTCTCATCATCTCTCTCATGGGGTGAAATCGTGGTAGTTTCTGCATGAGTGACCTTCCTGACATCTAGAAATAGCAATGTGGAGCTTTGGCATGTGGAATGCAGACCTATCAGGTCATGTCTTATTAGAGGATCCTTAATCCTGCTTTCAAATTCTTGCATGTAATTTCAGGAGTTCAGGGATTTCTCTTGTTCATATCAGCTAATCAGCTGGACATAAATCCTGCCGTCTTTAATATTGAGAGTCAACTCTGGATAACGGTTTAAACGGAGCTCAGACTGGACTTTTTTGCTCCTGGCTGTAGAAGATCAGTCATCTGTGATTCTAGAAAATGCTGTTGAGGCACCACTGTGCAAATACTGCAGGGCTCTCTTACATTTGGTGCTTCAGGAGCTATTTGGTGCTGTGGCGCAGCGGCCGTTTAATTCTAAAATTGGCAGCATTTTAATTTAAGCACAATTCAAACCAAAGCTCATAATGGATCATGTAACACTAAAATGCCTTCCTCATGTATAAAAGACATTTCAGTGCCATGACTTGGATAAGAACCACTTTCTTAATACGTCGTGATGACTTGATCAGTTCTTAAGAACTTTCCTGGGTTTTAAATCGGCCTCTGTGGGTTCAGAATGCTTAACCTGAAACTTGTATGAATTGGGCTCATTGCCATAGACGCAGGAGGATAAACCAGAGACAGGAAATGCCCCCGTTCACGAGCAGTAGCTATATTGGTAGCCCGGGGCAGATCAGCCGTTTAATCTGGGCAGGTTGACAGAGGCAGATTTATTTGAGCACATAGTTAGAAGTATAATGAATAAATTGTAGATTTTGGATTGGGCTTTGGGCAGCTTTCTTTCTGCCGGTTTAAAAAGCATCAGTCAATGAAAAAAAAAAAGCCTTGTAAAGCAAACTTACACGGGGGAAGGAGAACAAAACAATGTTTGTTGCACAGGTAAAAACAGGCTGCTGCTGGGAGTAGTAGCACTGGAAAATAGCCCTAAAAATTAGTCTAACAAGATCCTCTGTCATGGTGATAGCCACCCCTGCGGAGCTTGTCTTTACTACTTCTTCGGTTATTCTTCTTGCATAAAACGAGGCTGCGAATTCGTGGAAAATGCACGGAACTGCCCTCATTATGTCATTAAACCCACAGTGTCTGTATGTTACTCTGAGCATTCTCCGGGGCGTGCCCCTGCTTTATTGTGGCTGCACTCTGCAGAATCATGCAGGGAACCATCAATAAGTCTGCGAGTAGCGCAGTCAGACGCACAACCAGGGAGTCATCACGCCTTCTCGGCCTCGGCTCCACGAGAGGCGAACGCTGGGCAGAGCAAACGGGCTGTAATTTTTGGATTTGAGGGTCTCGGAAGAAATCTCCACTTCCCAAAGCTGCGGGAGGCAGCCGAGCTATTGTATTCACTTTAACAACTCGGAGTGTTGAAGTGTGGTGTTGCTGACGTTTGTGTTTCCTCTCCCAGTTATTGCATTAAGTGCTGTTGTGAGCCGTGTTTACACTTTGCCTTTGAGGATGCCTCGTAGGTGGTGTCTGCATCACTCAGGGCCTGCGGATGGAAGCGTGGTGAGAGCGCTTGTCTGAATGAAGGAACAGGCCGGGGAGGTTTATAAATAAAATTGACAGCAGGCACCTTACTGAACCATGACTTGAATGTTTAAAGTGGAGCAGTGTTTTTGCGAGAGGAGAGGGAAATCTCTCTCTCCAAAGCACGGCACCATCTCCACGCTAAGTATAAATATGAAACAGGAAAGGGCACTCTGTGGAATTATGTGATGTACTTTATGCCAGGAGGGTGGAGGAGCAGCGGTCTACCAGCGCAATTGTTGAGGATGTGCTGATTTTTTTATTTTTAAGATTAATTTTGCTGTGGGGTTCAGAGTCGAGAGAATAGAAGCTTACATCATGTCGCCTCTTCAAAAACGAGACGGTAATTACGTAGACATCACCAGGAAATGATTCCTCAAAAGCTTTCCCATGATAAACAGTGATTTCAGAGTTTGATGCATAGTCCTGCTGCAGTACGAGGGCCTGGCATAAATAAATAAACTCTCAATCGCCGGATCACCTAAAGACCTAATGTGAAATGTTTGTTTGTGTGCGTGTTTCATTAAAGGTAATGTGAACCTGCTGCCGGGGCACATTTCTGCACAGCAATTATATTGGAAGACAGATCTGTCTGCTTGTTTTCATCAAGCAACAGCGCCTGAGGTTGCCAGGTTGGTGCCAGCGAAGGAGCAACTCCAGCTTTCGCACAATCCAGTGAGAATTTGCAAAACAAACAGCGACGTAACCCCCAAAACTGTTCCTCTCCCGAGGTTTTCAAAAGATTTGAGCAATTTATTCTATCAAGACAGAAATCAGAGTCTGGTCCAAATGTGGTGGTTTAATAACGGGTTGATAACGTTAAAAGTTAATAACGGGTAATTTTGGCATCCCTGGGCTGATGGTTCTCACAGTCTAATGGCTGGTCATAAAAGAAAACTAGAAACTGTTGTTAAGATCGTAACTGTTCACTGGTGTGAGAACTTGAAGCTCCCAGCCAGCTTTTCTGACCTGGAGAGTCAGAGCATGATCCCTCCAATCCGGATGGAATCCATCACTGTTGGGCCCAGCTCCGGGATATTAATAATAATAATTATATATTCCCAAATTTGGAAATGTTGATGCCGAGTAGAGAGATCTGCTCAACTGTGATGATAATGTCCATCATCAGCTCAGCTTATAACAGAGGAAAAGGTCATTAATAAAATCCCTGCAAATAAGAAGACAATTAACAGGCTTGGTACAAGGCTATTCTCAGTTTTTATAACTGGGCACCAAATATTTGTAATCTCACATTCTGGCCGCACGTCATATTAGGAGAGACTGTCCATCATCGGATGAAATGGAGTTGAACTCCATCACAGCGTTCCCTGGATCCTCTCTGCTCCGCTCCAGATAAATCAATTGACGATCCAGTAGCAACACACACAGTGAGATTAGACTCAGCTCAAAGAAAAAGGGAACAAAGTGACAGCGCCTCACTTTCAAGTCCCACTGTAGATCTCCAGCTATACAGGATTTACATTCATATCACAGTATTGAGTGTTTAAAGACCTTTTTATGGTTTACCATTCCACTGATTTACCATAAACGCTCCCCTCTGCCGAGCAGACACCGGTGTCTCAGACGGACCTCCGCATCCCTCTGAAACGGCCGATATGAGCAGCACTGATGCGTTTCTTAGGCCTTTTGCAGACAAACCAGATTTGAGCCAACGTCAACATTTTCCAAATGACTGTGGTGGGAACTAATGCATAAAGGTGACCGTTACAGACCACCCCCGGCTGGTTCAGTGGCTCGAAATGGCGCCAGATGGACGGCTGTTACACCGGTGAGCAAAGAGCCATAGTTTGAAACCTCATCATGCTAATCGTTAAAATCAGTTAGCGTTGCTAACATCGCAGCTATAACTGTGTTCGGTGAATGAATTTGTCCCTTTCTTTCTACTGGAGATAATTTCCCTCCATCTTTGTACAGAAGAGGACTCTTCTTTCTGTTCTCTTTCCAAGTTTTAACAAACTAGATTAAAAGTGTGAAAGTGTTTAATTTTAAATCCAGACATGCCGTCGGCACAAATTTCTTCCAAACTTGTGGAGGTGTCAATGACCTGCAGTCATCACAAATACTCTTGAGGGATTTTTAACTTGTGAATTGATAAATCGTCTCCTCCGCAGACACACAAGCATGCTCACTTTAACACATTCAACATCTCCTCCCCAGTGACTCCAGTTCTGCCACTAGTGCGTTGTTGTGTAGTCCCCACAATACAGATAGAACTCTGAGACAGTGAAAAGTTCGGGTCATCAAGTTCTGCATTGCTAACAGGCCCTCATGTGGTAGGAGTCAAAAAGCCATTAGTGGGTCAGTTAGTGGCACTGTGACATAGACTAAAAAAGTGAACCATCTGGAAGATTGGCCTTAGGTGACAGGCACACATTCTGCAGCTGCGGGGGCTGAAATCCATAATGGAGGACTTGTCAGCGGATTCATAATGATATCTTTGACAGTGCTTGACTGCTGCCAAGTCGTCATGGTGCCAACTACCTAGTCCATAGAATAGAATGTAAATTTGGGGTCTGGGATTGGCAAATTGAAGGTCTTCTTTTCACTGAAAGTTTCAGGAAGGAGAAAAACTGGAATTATTTGAGCTCCTTGCCACTTAAAAATGTCTTATTCATTCACATTTCAGGGCATTCACTTCTTCTTTGCCCCAGAGATACGTAAAAACCCTGTCATGCCTTCTCTGTGATAAGAAACCCAAAGTTCATAGCTCTTCCCCGACATTATTATTACACAGCACGGAACAAGGAGGCTCTCAGGAGGTAGAGATGACATTCAAATAGGCCGTCCAGCTAAATTTATTACCACTGCGCATCAGGTGAACAACTCCTCTCTCTGTTCTTGCCTAATCTGCTCCCTCAAGAGATCAGGTTTCCCCATATATTGCGTTGTTAGTGCATGGATGTCATTGGCATTTTTAATTAATTTATTTATTTTCTCTCATTAAAATGGCTCATGATTCATTCAGACTGCTGTGTTTGTATTAGCAACACAATCAGCTTTGGAATGACCCAAAACTTAATTGTTGTTTTTTCTTAAATTTCTATTTCTCCTTTACATGGAAACAGGAGCTGGCGACAGCTATTCAATAAATATCCACTGTTAGTGTGGTATTACCCTGAGGTGCCACAGCAGTCATGCAAGTTATTGACTCTCTTTATGAGAAGTGCTTTCTTCCGCCACTTATGTCACTTAAAGCTGCAGTTTCCAACTTGCCCTTATGGATGAAATTTCATTTTTACTGAAAGAAAACCCTTTGGATGTCACTGCGTTGTGTCAATCAAATAAATAACCAAAGGTTGTGAATCCATTTTTAGGCTTTCACTTGCCTCGAAGCGAACTCCCAGAGCGGACGCTCTTGGCTCATATTTTGGAAATGAGCTTGTCCTTATTGGAACACAGCGATGCAGAGGTGGTCCAGATGTGCACGCTTCACCCATTTCCTTCTGAGAAATTATTGGAGCGTATCCTTTCGGCTGACTATGTAATAAGTGGATTGGGACGCGACACTAATCATTTAAAGGAAAGGGAACATTTTTACAAAGGAAAATCTACTGTGACCCTTTTGTGACCTTGAAAAATGGGCGCCGTACTGTCCTTCTGTGAGTAATACTGCAGACTGAAGTTTATTACTGCATCTTTGAAGGTTCCTTCCCGCTGTCAGAAAATGTCACGTCTAAGAAAAGAGAAAATTACATTTTTTTTTTCATTTAAAAAAACAAAACTGGGTCATGTGAAATGAACAGGAGAATATCCTCGTCTCGTCTTAACCGATTTATAAGAGGGTCCTCGGTTCGAGAACATAGAAGGTGTTCTAGTAGTAGGTGAAGGTGCCAGAATGCCTTCAGAGCATTGCCGAGGTACCCTTGAGCAAGGTTCCAAACCCACAAATGCTCATAAAGTGATGAACTGATTTCTTCACACATTCAAAATCTTTAGGTGTGTTTGCTGTTTAAATAAAGAGCATATCATAGTTTTGCATTTAAGGCAATAAAACACCATTTCAATCCAAAATTAGATGAATTAATGCTGAAACTATTATTTTCGGCTAAAAAAACAGCAGCATCATATATGGGAGATGAATGAGACTGGACCAGGAAAGATAACATTCTCCAGCTTTGCAGGCTCTGGCAGCCGATGTAGAAATGAAGGAAAAAGCTGTTGTGGAACGTGTCCAAGCGCCTGCAAAATGGGGTGAAAGATCCAGCATTTACACTTGTAAAAAAGAATGTATCGATCTTATAAATTCACCCGGCAGGCTGCTCGGTAATAAATGCATTTTGCAGATTGCAGGCCATAAACCGAATAAAGAAACTGTGATTGGATGCTGATACATCAACATGAAAACATGATTTAAGTCACCTGCAGCGAGCCCGCAGAGCCATAAATGCAGCATTTATCTCTGCAGTGTAGAACTCCAACACACTTACCACCAACATCCGGCTTTATTGACCCTAAAGTGAATCATTGTTCTGTTTTCTACACATTCCAGAAGTCACAAAGTCCAGTTGGACCCTGGACGTAGCGGCAGGAGCAGCATACCATTTCAATCATGAAAATAAAAATAGCGATGAGACCTATGAGGCAGCGATGCAGTTTCCCCTCCGCAGTGAGATGGACGAAGCCACTTTACAGGAAGTTTCCTTCTAATGCGGCGGAATGGGTGCAAAACCGAGACACCCTGCTCCGAGGTCAACAGTTTGTTGGGATAAATGAGATGCCAGAGCAGTTGAAGTTCAACAAAAAGACCCGTTTAAATCCGATACTAAACAACCTTCAGTGTTGTGACCAGTCACAACTGATGTCGATTATTCCATCCCATTAGGTACACCTTAAAATGAACAGGCCGTTTCCTGTCAGCTACATCTTACTCGATATCGGGGCTGATCTACACATAGCACGTATGCTGTACACGCAGAGATGGCAATTTGCCCTAGAAGGAAGGAACCAAAAGAGAGTAACTGTCTACTGGATCGATACAGTGGAAAATAATATGTTGTTTTACCCCTCTGACATGTCAAGATAGTCTTAATGTGCAAGTCTGGGGGGAAAAAAGTGTTGAAGGGACGTGAAGGAGACATTTCAAACAGCACACGGTCAGGTTGGACTCCATGTGGCTGCATTGCTGGGTTGAATATTGTTACTTCTTTTCATATTTCACGTTGAAGTAAAGACAACTGTAATGAAGTGAGTGTGAAAGCAGGGAACGGGAATAACATCCATGCTGGTAGAAACGAGACTTTTGGGTTTCTTTAACCTGCGTTCACCTCTTCTGTGTCTGATTTTCCTTCAGACTTCCTGTTAATCTGTGGTTTATGGCTCTAACTTGTACAAACAAGTAAATAAGTAGCAAAATTTCCCATCAGGATCTGGGCTGGTAGATTAGAGATTTATGCCTACTTTCTCATCACTGTAAAGATTTTTTTTTTTTTTTTAAAAGCAGATTCTCACTAAAAATAAACTTTCTAAACATACGTTTTTGTGCTAGGGGCATTCCTGTGGCACAAATTCCTCTGGGAGGAGAGTTTTGAAAGTGTGCTTTGCTTTTATATCTTTGGAACAATGCTTAGCCTTCAGGACAAAAAATAACCGATTAATCAGATATAAATGGAATGTTCCGAAAAACTCAGGAAAAAGTGTGAAAATGCTGCCCGCAGAGTTCAAATAAACACACTGGTGACACGAGAAGCCGCTACGTGCCAAACAGAGTTTACAGGGCAGATCGATTTTTCAGATAATTTGAGGATATCGGTCTCTTCCAGTCACAAAATCTTTTTTCCCCGTTTATCTAAAACTCCCTTTCCTTTTTTGAATCCACATAACATGCAAATATTGATTTCCTGCTTCCCTGCTGTGCCTGGTTGTTGGCAGTCGCTCCTTTTAACTGTGCAAACGGTCTTTTATTCCCACAAACACTAATTATTTGAAATGCATTGCATTCAGAAAGATCAGAAAGTCTTGGATTTTTCTTTTTTTTTTCTGTCTCCTTGGTCACAAAGTTTGTGATTTTTGTTTGTTGGAGCCCCAACCCAACTCCCCAATCTGAGCAGAAATGTCCTGAGAACGTTGTTTGTTAACGCTTCGCTTCTCCAGTCTCAGGGCAGACAATGATGGGGGGTTTATTTTTAACATCAGGGGTTTTGGCAGCATTGATGATTTCAGAGAAACTGTCCTTCTCAGCCTCAGTGATGTTCCCATCAGACGGTTTTAGGAATTCTGATCCAAAGATGCACGAAAAACTAAAAATCAGCTCATTTATGCAGGCGTGTGTTTACGTTGCAGATTTCACCGAGATTATGTGTTGCACAGGATAAAAGATTAAAAGCTTGAAGCAGATTTTGAGACGTCTCATGGTGAAGAAATAAATTCACATGATGGACGGCCAAGGACTCAATGTTGAAAATCTGGATATGCAGGTGTAATAACAAGGATTTTAATAAGAAAGTGAGTCTTGTTCGTGAGAACTGAAGGTGAGTGAATGGAGTAAGATATTAGTGAGTGTGTGTGTGGGTGGGTGTGTATGTGGGTGTGTATGTTGGTGTCAATGTGCATTGATGATATTCTGCATTCTCCCTCTTGTCAAAGTGTCCCCACATTTCTTGTTCCTTTGGAATGTTTTTTGAAGTCTTCGGCGTGCAACTTGTGGTGGACCCCACTGAGGATTGAACCTGCCTGGGCGACATTACTGTCATCAACCTTCACTTCCGTTATCCACGGCACCAACAGATTACAGAGAAAGGAGGCTTAATAGAGCATATGCACTTATTCCCTATCTGCCTCAGCAGCCCTGTGTTGTTGAAGTCCTCCAGCAAATTAAACCTCACTATTTATTCGTCTTCAACATTTGAAAACATTTTTGGATGTTTCCTTTGTTGCCTTGCCCAACAGGGAAGGATAAAACAGTTTTCTGTCCTTTCCAAGCAAATAGTTGTTGTCCTTTAGTGGCTCCTCTTCCTCTTTGACTTCCTGGTACCAACACAGCGTATCGGGCACTTCAGTCGTGCCGCCATTGATCAGGATGTGTCCGTGTAAGTCAATTTAATTTGCTCTTTAACAGCAGGAATGCCTATTTTGTAAATGTCTTACTGCTAGCTAACAAAGCACGCTGATATCATCCAGAACAGACCAGCAGGACTCCTGTCACAACACTCTCGTCCCAACATCGATTCTCTGTTGATATGATCTCGTGCAACATATACGAAATAGAGAATTTGAAACACTAGCAGGTAATCAGCTGTCATCAAGTCAGTCTAGGTTCATCGTATCATCACTCATATCTGTCCAGAAGGTCTGAGTGTGTCTTCTCAGTCTGTTCTTGTTAAATATTCCTGTCTGCTGTTGTGTATCTTTTTTTCAGCCTTTCTCGATTGCAGAGTTCAAAGGTCACAGGCACTGTCAGTTAAACGATTGTGACTGAAAGCCTTGCGTTTGGGTGGACGCGTGCAACCCTGTAAATAATGTAGCTACACGTTTGCATTTAAAATGTAAAGAATGGCGCAAGAGTGGCTTTTTTTTTTTTTTTAAATCCTGCCAGAATTAGATCCCTGGTGTTGAGAGATTAGGTTTCTTTCCGCTTCTGGGTTGCATTAGCACTCATCTGTCAGGGTTGCCTGGGCCGGCCCCTCTTCAGTCCTCTGTTGGGTCCGTGCCGTTGTTAATATGCTCCTGCTCACCTATGAAATATTAAATGGTGCTGCACAATCATGGCTGAGTGCACTTTTGACTCCACATGTGCCTACACGGTCGCTGCACTCTCAGGGTACTGGATCTGACTGCCCCAAAGGTCAAAGAGGCCGCGGTCAGTGATCGGGCATTATTGCCCCGTGCACCAGCAAAATGGAGCAGTGTTCCGTGCAACAGCTGAGGATTCCCATTTTGTTTTATTGCTGGTCTGTATCCTTCACTTGTCCCCGCCGTCCTGTTTGGCTTTTATGAGGTCATGTATTTTTATATGCTCCGACTCTTTTTGATGGAAACATCATGCAAGACATTTGTTGATATTACAGAGGAACAAGCTTTTCTCTCTACAAATCTCACTTTCTTTACCTCTGATAATTCAACAGCTTAACATGTGGAGAACACACACACACACACACACACACACACACTCATCTGCCTATATACGCCCTTCTGTAGATTCCCATTTATTTTTCATCATATCGACTATTGTTTCAATTGTCTGCAAGATCGATTAATGTCAGAGTTTTCTTTTCTAGTAAATTTGTTTCTAATTGATCAGCTTTAAGTATAAAATAAAGAATAAAGTGTCTATAATAGGTTGAATGTAGTGGCAGGAGGAGGTGGGGAATGCACTTACATTGGATGTTTTAAATAAGAATTTCAAGAACCAAATGATGCAATTAGCCCCAGAGAGACTCTACTGGCTCTTCTTTTCCTTCTGCAGGTACAAAGATTTGTCCACGTATCATAATGAATTACTTTTGCACTGAGATGGTTGAAGTAGTAATAATGTTACTGTCTTAATGCAGCAAGGGATCCTGGGATGTCTCTTTAATCAGGCATCCATTACTAATTCTTGCTCTAATTTCCTTTTTAAAACCCTGATCTACTGTGTCCATCTCCAGCCGCTCGTGTCTTAGGAGAGCCAAACCGATTTAAACATAGCTTTATTTTTAGCTAGCTAATCAGATCTGTGTGTGTGTGTGTGTGTGTGTGTGTGTGTGTGTGTGTGTGAGAGAGAGAGAGAGAGACATATGCGTTAAGCAAAATAATCCTTTTGAGCATGTTTTGGTTCTGAAAACTCAAGTTACCTGCTCCTTTTCTATTAAGAGTACGAGCTCAAGTACTTCAGCGCCGTTGTTGCTCTGCTATCATCGACTTGCAGATTACAGCAGCTTGGGTGCTTCACCGTTGGCTCTGCATTTTGTAATCGAATGTCATAAAATGTCCCATTAAAAGGAAAATAAAGATCATGTAAAAATCGATAATTAGGGCCAATATAAAAAATACTCTTCATGGCAAGAGACAAGATACAGTAATTGACATCCAGTTGCTTTAGTCTATCAGTTGCTGTATTCTGCTGTGTCAGACAGATGTCAGGAGAGGGGATGTTCTTAGGACTATTTTTTTAGTTAGTGTCTCCTCATCCATTTGCCGGTCTCACATATAGAGATCGAAAATCAATACACTTGAGAAGTGGTTGGAGGGCCTTTATCTTTTGTGGCGGATGATTTGGCTTTGTGAATTATTCATCAGCAAAAAGCTATGGTGCACAGAGAATAGGAATAACAGCTTTTCCTTATCACTCTTAATCTTAGAAGCTGCAGTAATGCAATTCCTAACATTTAGCACTTAATGGTGTGTCAGAGAGGGAACATGATCTAAAGCCATTAGGGATGTCTCGTGCTGAGGTTCAAAACAGACTTTTCACCTCTTATCTCGGCCCCTGAGCTGCCTACAGACGCACGAAGCCTTCAAAGGTGTCAGCAATGTCACGGTTTGGGATGCAGTCAGCCCACTTAATCTGTTTATTTTTGCATCCGGTGTGATGGGCCCAGGCAGGTTAATCTGTATCATGATTTGTGTGTTTAATACGGCACATTCGGTTGCACCTGAGCAGGAATCCAGTGGGTCTCTCCGAGTCAAAGGATCATCCTCAAAAGGTTGGAAGGGAGAAATGTTCCAAGGATCCTCCAAATTCTTCAAAGGACAGACTCCTCCACGTAGATTCTCAGGTGTGTGTGCGCGTCCTTGATGTGCCTCAAGGAGTCCTTTGAGGAAGAGCTCTCTCATGTCATCAAAACAAGCGGGACCCATCGGTGCACAGGGACGGGGACCTGCGATGGCTCATGTGGCACCGGGACACTCTGTCATCCGTTAGGCCTTGAGTAGCGTCACTTCTCTTCTGACTGTGGTCTCCTTCGAACGCTCAACTTTGAAAACTTTGAAGCTAATAAAACGTAAAATTCAGTCGATTATTTTCTTAGATACTATGAAAAAAAAGAGGCAAAATTATAATAAATGAGCAACTCTAAATTCATCTGAAGATTTCTTGACTGAGACAATTATCTTTCTCTTGTTTGTGAAAATACTGCTTTGCTCAGTTTGCTCCACCTTTATTAGTGCGGCTCCAACACTATGATGGAATACATCAATGATAAAAGCACAAACAGAGCTGTTGTTGCATCACTCGGTACTTTTGAGTACGCCATTTTATTCTCTTCGCGCGACAGTTTGGGGTTTTGCTCGGGAGGGCAACAACCTAGCAGCAGCACCCTGGTCATGAAGGTTCTGTGGGCCCTGGTTTCCTTCTGCGTGACTCAGTTATTGGATGAGGACACTGATGCTATTAACTGGCCGCCTCTCCCCCAGACCTGAATCGAATTCGAGCACTTCCTGTTTCGGCCACCATATCTCACCACAGATGATTCAGGAGCTGACTGACGCCCTCGTCCAGGTCTGGGAGTCCATCTGTCTCATCAGGAGCCTGCTGTGATGCTGTAGGGAGTCCATTCAGACACAATGGGGCCAGACACACTACAGAGACGCGTCGGCACTTGTCTTCAGGGAATTCGCAGAGTTGGATCAGCCTGCATAATTTGGCTTCTACTGCTTGTTGTTACATTAATTTGCTCATAATAAATGGCACTATGTAAATAGTGGAGGTTTTATTTATATATATCTGGAACACGTGATTTAAGTGTTTTGTAAAATTATTTCAGTGCACGTCAGACCTTTCAGGAATGTAACAGGATCCTATATATTGCTATTCTCTTTGGAATCATCCTTCGTCCTAACATGCCAGGCACTGTATCAGGTATATACGCTATGACATTTGAGGGTATATTGAATGTTAACTGGATATTTGCCTCAAAAATACCAGGAGCACAAAACCACCTGACTATATTCGGATGTTGGAGCCGGCTGACATCGATATCATGTTCCGTTGTGGTCGTGAGGATCTTTCTGCATTATGAGTAGTATTAGAACATTTCCCTATCGTGCTCTGTAAGTGATCCTTGTTAGCACATCTCCAAGCTCAGAGTACCTGGCTGACATGTGGGAACTGTTGAAACGACTGCACCTTTCATTGTATGAGGAGATGAGACGTGCTACAGCGAGCAGGGAGATGAAGATCAGTGCACATGGGCAATGGGGTGCAATGCTTTAGAACGCCACACTTCTCCTAAGACTTCCTAATGTCATTCCTCTACGATCTATGACAAAAAAGAGAGGAATCTTCATTCCTTACTCATTCAAGACACATCTCCACAATGCTTAAGTCACAAACTGAAGGTGCTCTTTTACAGAAGCCTTTGCTAGATTTGCTCATGCAGTAACTTGTATTTTGATCTGCACACGACAGAGATAATCAGTCTTTTACCCTCTGACCCGAACTGTCTCTGTTTGAGTGCTTGTCTAATTGTTTGTCTGAATAATTCCTGTTCATTCTGCCACTGTTCATTAACTGCTAATCAACAATGATCCAGCATGATGCAAAAGTACAAGAAATTAATGCTCACATGTGTATTTAGGAGGCTTCTCAGTTCTGTGAGGTAAACATGCTGAATCCTTGACTTTTGTCACCTAAGAAAGCTAAATTTATATATTTATATATTTAAGTTAATTACCTCCTGTTTTGAACAGTGCTATTAATGTCTTGTTTGTATTTGAGCAAATGATTATGGCCAATCCTTTCATACAACAGTGGTAACAAACAAACTAAACATGAACGGTCACCTCAATTGACATTTTCCTTCATTCAACATCAGGAAATGCATCTTGCATCTTGGAAAAGCAACAAAAGAAACGGTGTTGGTCACAAGAGGGCTTGTCACCCTATAAAACAAGCAAGTTGCTAATGACTTTTTCAGGAACTAATTTTCTGCTTTGTGGCACAGCCCATAAACCAATGTTATTTTCCTCCATCAAGGGGTAAATAGAGCTTTAACTGTCTTTGCGGTTTATTGTCTCACAGCAACATTTACACTTCGCTTCTGCCACAAAGGGAAGAGCGCTGTGCTGACTTTGGAGGCTTCCTTTGTTCGCCTTCTCCAACAGATTAAGAGCAGGTAAATGCACTCATCCATCGTGCAGGGTGGCGTATCTCATCTGTGCACAGAAGAAGGAAGCGTGTACCACTGCGCCTCGGCTTGTTCTGCACGCCGGCCAATTTTAATAGGCTGCTGTGGTGACAGTGATGCTGAAATTAACCTAAACTCCTGAGCACTTTCCATTATTCACGCCACAAAACAGCAACGGTTTCTCCTACATGTTGAATCCAAACCTGTAGGAGTTGGGAGTGACTTTGGTGTACCAGCTGACAAGTCCTATACCTGCACCAGGGGTTTATAAATCAAGCAGCTGCATCTGGGATCACGCTGTATTTTCCCCAAAAAAGACATAAAATAGACAAAGAAGATGAAGCTGCTACTTTTTCTTAACACCTGAAAAATGCACAGCTGGCCATAAGGGCATATACAGCTTTCTGTCACAGTGCTGTATAACCTTACTGACAAACGACTGCAGCACTGTGACTCAATTATAACTGCACAGGAAATGCAGTCCATCCCAAGTAATGACCCCTCAATGTCCATCGATAAAAACGCCTGATAAACGCAGACTTCCTGCGCATGGATGGATAAATGCGGATTGAGTAATGAGAATCAGGCTTCCGAGGATGGCAGCTCTGCTCTATTTCATCGGCTTCTCTGCGATTCTGGGAGCAGTTGGGGGGTAAAGAGAGAGCTGAGTGTGAGCTCTCTCATTCACAGCTGCCTCACACAGTGCTTGTATTCTTTAACAAAAAGTGGGATTTCAGCTGGAGACCGTAATGAGAAATTCTATTTTCAGTCATCCGTCTGGTTTACTCTCAAGTGAAAAGTGATCACGCCAATCGTACACTTGTCGTCTTCTGGGAGGTGTAAGTGGCCCCGAGTTACCATCATTTCCAATCTTTATGTGCAGATTCTGTCTCCAGACTTGGCCTCCAGGCAACTTGCTTGTTTTATAGTGTTTAGGATGTTGACTGTTTTATAAAGACGACACATGCGTGATCAATGGGGTGAATAGCCAGTGTAATATGAACCGCTGCCATGTGACCAACCATCAAGCATCCAAGTCTAGAAGTCCAGAATCTAGAAATCGCTGATTTTTCAGACCATTTCTGGCCTTTAAATGAACAGCTTTTCTCAAATCCTTACATTTTTGATTGCATCTTATAGTGGGATAATATAAAATCTGTCTCTGGTGCAAGGCTCAGAGATTT
Organism: Takifugu rubripes; assembly: GCF_901000725.2. Lineage (NCBI taxonomy): Eukaryota > Metazoa > Chordata > Actinopteri > Tetraodontiformes > Tetraodontidae > Takifugu > Takifugu rubripes. The sequence goes on along the minus strand of NC_042303.1, from coordinate 17,248,687 downwards.
CAGGCCTCTGGGAATAAACTTGTCGTTTAAAGAAGGAACTACTGACAGGCAAGTTAACAGAACTTACTATAGAATTACTATAAATGTCAATACCATCAGTATTTTAAGCAGACACGTCACTATATAGTTTCATCAGCTGCTATTTGACTATTTCAATTTTCACATGTCTGTATTTAACCCAGTTGCAGAATGTCTGACTAACTCTGAAGCAGATGTTACGGTAGCCTAATAATGGGGCCCCTTTTGCTAAGGCCTAAATCCTGAATTTGATGGGTTCTGGGCGACTGTTCTGCTCGCATCCCAGGAAGTCATAAATATATATTTTAAAACTTATTTTGTTGGTGATGAAGTCTTTTTTAAACATTTTCCTTGGGGGATAAATTATTTCACACCCAGCCAAACATAAAAATAAAAAAAACTGTGCTCTGTGCTTCGTTGCACCCCCCATGTGTGCCTGTCTGTGTGTGTGTATGTGTGTGTGTGTGTGTGTGTGTGCGTGCATGCGTGTGTGTGTGTGTACTCAATATTAACGTCTGAAAATATATTTCGCTTTCGACACAAAGGTTACATGTCTACCACTCCTGGTGTCCTGTGGGAGTAATTTGACATTAAACTGCTCGGTACTGAAGGCTTCACCAAGCATCCCCTGATCAGAACTTGGATATCTTGCTGAGCCTTCACTCTTTTAGCTCCGACTGCCTGTGTGATTATGTAAATGTGGCACACACACACACACACACACACACACAAGGTTGGCTGCTACTGCCTGTGTTGCATCGGCTGGAATCAGTGAACATCAGTGGATTCGCTGGTCTTACTGGAGTCAATTTATTGATTAAGCTGGAAATGCAGAGAGGTTATGGACCCATTTGACCTCTTGCTCCTGAGGCTCGTGTCAATATCTGAGGCGAATATCGATCCTTTCAAGCAATCCAACTTAATTGAAGGGAGGCCTTGCTTTTTAGGGGTTAAAGAATGAGATGAATAATGGGGGAAGTGATTTTTATCCCCACAACAACGAGAAATTGTGGCTTCGCCATTTGTTGCCTGGAGGAAAAGTCGACTTTCTGCTTGCTCTTGTCCCCACAGTAATGGGAACATTGGACGGTACAGTAGCAGCTCCTGCATGTGTGGCCACTTATTAAAAGTGAGGCACAGAAGAGTGAGATCATCCCAGCCTTAATGTTGCTAATAGTGCCACTTTAACACCAATAAAAGTTGAAAATTTTCTGTCCTCATCAAAGCCATTACAGCATCATTATGCTAGTGCCACCCTGGACCGTGATCAGGCTCCAGTGGTTACATCTTCAGGAAAGGAGCCCACAAAAGAGGATTGACATTTTTGTGAGGTTTTTCCTGCTACTTGACTTGTTTCTATCAACAATTAACATATAATGTGATTAAAAACCCTAAAACACTGCATTTTTTAAACAATTACAGAATTTTTTTTAAATTAAACAAAACTAGACTGCCGACAATAGCAACATAAAGAATATGTTTCATTAAATACATATTATAAACATATAATAGCCCAAGTTAGTGAAATAGCTTAAATACTGTATATATATTTAATGTGTTGCTTTAAAGGACACCTCAGGTTTCTCCTTTACGTTTAGCGGTTTATTGTCTCATTTGTTTAGATCAGACCAACATTCACAATGAAGTGTCACCATAACAACTGGCTACTATTAAGGGGTACAGTTTAGCATAGAGAATCAAGTGCGGTAGAGCTGGGGACAGCTGAGGTGAATAGGAACCTTTGAAATGAAACAGTTGCATAAAACATTGTTGGAAATAATGATTCCTCTGATCTATGGAAAAGGAACTGATATATGCATTTACTCACACCACAGCGAGGTCGGATCCAGTCAGTCGTATTGGCTACATAAATATGGAGCACAATAGTGGTTGGCCATGATATTGGGCCCTCAGACAGTATTGGGAAAACAAACCCTGATTGAAATGCCATGATTCAAAGACTTGCAAGGCTGTTTGAGACCACAGTGTTGCTGCAGCTGTAGAAATCCACCACAGCGGGAAAAAAGATCTTATTCTAACTACAGCTATAAACTCGGTCACCTTTCAAGGGTTGTATTTATTGCAAGATGCACTGAAAAAAACTGTTTCATAGTCAAGGGATTCAGTTTGAAATGTCATTCACTCACTCTGTGTGCAACAAGGTGAAGGAGAAAGAGTCCAGACCGGCACCAACCATCATATTCAGGACTTTTATGCCAGTCAAACCATAACTGCAATCAAAGTTATTGTGACCAACGCAACTTAAGTGCAACCCTAAACCAAGAGAGGTAAAAATAAAAAAATTCAAGACCTGCCCTGGGCAGGGCCACTCTCAGGGATTTGATTCTCCAGCCCTTGACAGGAAGCAGCTTTCTGACAGAAAGGACTCTGTAGGCTCTCTGTGGCACAAGGCTGCATGATTGAAGGCCTTCAAGACTATCTTTTCCCATGTGGCCCTTGTTGCCTGCACCGGACTGACAGTTCCATCAGAGATTCAGGTGAATTCAAGTTGGCAGATGTGACTAGCTTTAAGCCTTCAGCTGCCTTTACTGGTGGGTGATAGAGGTTGGAAATCAAAAACTCCAGCTACATTATTTAAGATTTAACAATTAACGCACATCATTGTGATCCGTTGAATTGTGATTGTTATCAGGCAGCTTGAACACAAGATTAGGTGCCAGCGTGGTGGGTTTGATCACAACTGTGTGGATAAGGATGAGCATGAGGATGAGGATGAGGATGAGGATCAGCCATCTCGCTGGCACAGTCGCAGGGCTACAGTTTGTGCCACCAGCACAAACTGGCTCATCCATTTTGATTCCTAGAAGAAAATAACCAGTAAATCCAGGAAGTTATGATGATTGTTAGAATATGAATAATAACAGAACAAGAGTAAAGCATCAAATGGAATTGGTCTCAAATGTGAAATAATACCAATGTGACCTAAAATGGTTTTTAGCCCTTTAGTCTCCGAGTTCTCGTGTGTATTCTCTAGATCTGAATCTAGCTTGAAACCTTGTATGTGATTTTAAATTGTGGGTTTTCTAGAGAGATAATCTCACAGTTGTGTTACAGTATAACAAGCCACCTCAAAAGGTGTAGGAGCAGTCAACATTCCCGGCTGCATGGACATCCCAGATGCAGTTAGAGGAGGAGAGAAAGGAGTAGTAATGGGGAAAGGGAGTCTGTTCCGCTTGGATGGCGGAGTGAGGAGGCTGGTCAGGAGCGTGGTGGTGAGTAAGGGTGAGGGGCGAAGACAAGCGAGACAGCCCTCTCTCTTTCTCTTCTTTCCTGTGTGTGTATCCTTTCTCCACCGACCACGTGTGCGCGCCGTGCGTCCCGCTCCGCTCCCAGCCCCAGCAGGGTTGGAGGAGGCAGGCGAGGAGGGAGAGACACTTGACGCATCGGAGCCAATGAGCAGCTCACCGAGGCTGCACTTTCCAATATGCAGCCCGGGAGACGCCGCGCCGTCAGCCACTCGCGCCGCTGAGACGGAGATGCAGAGACGGAGGCGCAGCAGTGCAGCCGCGCACAACAGCGCACAACGCAGCCGCTCCTGAATGTAGCGCCGCGCCTGCAACCAGCGGTTTGCGCACAAGTCAGACGGATCATTTTAGCCGGGCAACAGCCCGACAGTAATGTTTGTGCTGAAGACCGTGTATACGGAGTATTCTGTGAATTTTCCCGAGACCTAATAGAGGAGGTAAGCTCGTTATTATATTTATATTAATTGTAGTATTAATTGTAGTATATATATATATTATTTTATTTTTATTTTTTTACTGATTTTAATATCATTACTGCAGCAACTTCTACACAAGTTTAATTTCTGTCAGTTGCTCGGCAGTGATGACACTTATAACACGAAGACCAGCAGCAATCCTAACTTTTCACAGATTAGGCTACATCACACCGTGAGCCCAATGCTGGGAAGGCAACAGCCCCAATTGCCTTCTCTGAATCTCACCCTCTACTGATCTAATTGCTTGCGTCTACTTTGTTGTGGGATGATGTAGTGGGTGCAAAATAATCTGTGTGATCTGTGTGTGTGCGCGCGCGCGTGTGTGTGGGTGGGTGTCTCTCCCTGATCGGTGCAGATGTTTAGTAATCCTCCACCGTTGACCCATGCATAATCCCAGCGGATTCCATTTATTACGCAGCCTGCTGTTGCTGCTGACCACCTACCACATACATTATTAGAAGCAAAAAACTTCTTTTTTGATAGCAGCCTACAAGATTTCAAGTCCGTCCTTGAATAGAGGAAGCCACGTCACCCACTGTTGGACTAAAGTAGGATGAAGACCAACGTTTTTCTGTGGTTTATTTTGGGACTTTGTTGGTGTGTGATGGAGATTAGGATGAAATACTTGATCGCTGTTGTAATGGTTTCGGCGCAGCTGCCACCATGTAAGCTGCCCGGACACTGATGACCACCAAATGCCATATCAGCCCATTGTAATATGTTAATAGATGTGAGCATCTGTGCAGCTTCAGCATGCCGGACTTGCCAATTTGAAGCCAAACCGGACAATTCCAATGATCTGGAAGGTGATTGGTTGGAAATGCACCTTCCCTGAAAGCATCAAACCAGCGAGGCTTGATGCAGGCATGGAGATGCATTTGTGTGATTAAAACATAACACCTCTAAATATAACTGCTAAATTGGAGACGAGCGCGCAGGCTGAAATGCTTTGGTAGTGGTTGTCTCCTGTTCTGCCTCAGGTTTAACTGCAAGGCAGCTTTACGTTTATTGATCTGTTGCATCTCACAGAAACTCCGCTGAAACCAAAGTACGTTTTAAAATAGGAAGCATAGAAGGGTGGATGAGGATTGATGTGCAACTCATTCTTGATTTGTTAACATGACCGCACAACAGTTCTCGAAAAGCCCAAGACAATGCAGAGACACTCGACGTCTCTTCATAAATATTAAAGATTTTGAAGCAAAAGCAGACTGAAATAGATTTTTTTGTGTGTGCATTAAATTAAAGAATCAAATGTTCTGAAACCTTTCAAAGGAGCATATAGAGACTTCAAGAGGATTTCTTAATGCAGTCTGGACTGTCCAGATACGCTTTCCCAGGTAACAAATGTTGGCGTGCACTTGTAGCCTGTCACAATTGATGGAACACAGAAGTGACATTAAAAATATCCTGGGATAGGTGCACATGGAGTCCAGTTATAAAATTTTCATCGCGCGGTTTCTGCAGGAGGAATCAAAGTAATGCGTTATCAAGGTCATTTTTATTTCATGTGTGTCCTGGAAAGCAATAAGTACAAGACAGGGTGAAAGACGTCAGACATGCTGTGATGGGAGAACTTTCCATGTGTGGCCCTGCTGCCATTTTTGAGAAATTTCTCTCCACTGACGTCAACATTCATTTTCTCAGCCACAGGATATAGAGACGTGCTGAAGCTTAGTGTACTCGCACCAGCGGTAGCTGGGTAGGCAGACTGGGAGTTGTTGATTCATCCTGCGCTGTGCCTTCAGCTGCATTTCAAGCCCTTTGTTGGAGCAATGCTTGACTCCAGTTCCATAGCAGCAGGTCCCCAAAGAGCATAACCTCCTTGAAGACGCAGTTAATGATTGTAGAGACAGCTGATTGCTTAGTCTGATTCCCAGGTCATTAAGGACTGATTGTTTTTATCTTATTATTCACTCATTTGCTGTGGAGATCGGTTATATTCTGTCTGATAGGTAATGCAGATGTTTGGTCTGAATTAAATTTGTAGCTGACTTGCATCTAATGACCAATCAACACCTTTTTGTCAATGCCCCTGGGGTTCTCTGCATTTAGAGCAGAAAAAGTTCTCTACATTAAACATCAGCAGTAAAACTGAGAGATAATAATCACTTACGGTTTGTATGTTTAACATTTATGCTTGTATGTTAAGTGTGTTTGAATTTCACAGTACAGTGTCCCTAAACCCAAGTAACAGTAGAGCTTTAGCCAGAGAAAATACTTCTGTTTTCCAGGACAACATAATAAATGAGGCTTTGGGCTGAGGTGCGTGCATGCGTGTGCGTGCGTGTGTGTGTGTGTGTGTGTGTGTGTGTGTGTGTGTGTGTGTGTGTTTCCTTGCAGAAGTTGTTTGAGCTGAAATGTTGCTTTGATTGGTGAACAAAAATCTCTCCAACAGGAATTCATTTCTTCAGAAACAAAAATAAGCTAAATTGATAGTTACAATCTGGCCTTAGTCATAATGGCAAAAAGAGACTTGAGAGAGAGACTTCAGAGTAACTGTGATCAATAGAGGCAGCGAAGTCAGTATTGATATGTCTCAGGAATATATACAGTATACATTTATATAGATGGATGGATAGATAGAGACAGACAGATGGATAGATAGATAGTTATAATGAACACAGGAAAACATGTCAAAAGGAAATTTCTTTGAATGAGTTGCCTGTAGTTTGTTTTCTTCGCCCTGTATTTCATTGACACAAATCTTTTAACACTGTTAGCTGCACAAAAACAATTATCCACCCACTGAGCATTGTGGAACATCAATTCTAAGAATGTGAAATTGTTGCCGACAAAGGAAGTTCAGAAACAAGAAGGGCTTACACCAGGGTTTCTCAAACTGTGGGGTGCACGTGAAACTAAGGTTTTCATGTTTGAGCTGCCAAACAGCAGTGACGCACAACCAACAACCCAACTGCCCTGATTCCTCTCTGGATTTGAACTAGAATTTTCGAAACAGTGTTTGCCAATGTGAGCAATGATTGACCGCCAAGATCCAGGAAATGACACACGGCACCGCGTTGAATCTGCGTTTCGGATTTGTGAGAATGCTGCTGGATTTAAAGAAAGACCTCCGTGTGTCGCACAAGTCTGGCAGCTGACAGTAGGAAACATAATAAACTGAAAAGACCCTTGGAGAGCGTACTCCACAGTCGCATCAGTAAGCCATTCATGTTTTTCAAGAGGAATCCAGGACGCAAGAAAACGGTATAAACACAGCACATGTAAACAAGGCACAACCGGCATCCCAGAATATGGTGTCAGTTATGATAGATGAAAAAGGAGGCTGCCAAATCTTCATCCTCAACACAATTGTTTACACAGTGCTGTGAATTTGACAAGCAAGTGCACTTATTGGTAATATGCTGTGCTTTTAGCCCCATCTCAGCATTTAGCATCTGTCATTTGGATTTCATTCAGATGCTGCTGTGTTTCCTGGTGCTGTTTATCTCTTTCATTCCTGTCCTGTAAATGGCCCAGTTGTAACCTAATCATATTACAGTAATTGTTCTACGTTGGCAATGCTTTATGATGTTCTGTCATTTGAAGAGTTTCGGTTTCAAGGCACCAAGTCCTCTGGGTAGCATCTTCACCGGCTGCCTGAGCCAGCAACGTTTCCTAATTCAAACATTGTTGCGCAAGGCTCCTCCCAGGGAACGGCTTTAATTGACTGCCTAATAGGAGAAACGGCTCACAGTTACTGACGTGGGGGGGGGGGGGGGATCTCTGGGAGTGCTGCATCACATGTACTTACACGACATGCAGAAATCTCTAGACAAGGTCAAGTAATGTTTTGTGATTCGGATCCAAAGGGATTCCAAGATGTGGCTGGTGCCGCTGGGCGTGGTTGCTGTACGTAGAGCCGTGTTTCCCAGCTCATTTAGAGCAACATAGGTGCTCGGCAGAACTGTCTTCCCCACAGGGCATCGTTATTTCCTTTGTCTGAATCCAAAGTTAATAGAAGAGCTGAGCTGCCAGAAAAATGTTACAAGTATATCCCGAACCCAATGTTGCGTTCTGCATATCTGTGTCTAAAATACGTGCAGCAGCGCACTTCTCTGCTGCTGACTGGATGATTCCAATGGAGAACATTTCCAAATTCGACCCTGAACAACAGAAACTCGTTGCCCTCTGTCAGGGAAACCTTAAACAGATAACTGCCTGTTGACCCCCCCCAACCCCCCTTACCTCGCCATACAAACAGAAAAGAAGAAAGGGAAATTATCCTAATTAGGAATGTAAACGAGCGTGCAAGTTTTATGGGGCACCAGACTAATGAGTGCCTCCTGACTGACCCTGAGAGAGGAAGATTTGGAGTAGTTGATGAGTATATGATAATATAAAATGATAATGTAAACACGGCTGCATTGTATTATTGATATTGGTTATGAAATTTCTCAGTATTTCAGGCAGAAATGGATCTGTTTTTTTATTTGTCCTTTATTTGAGAGGGTTTTTTTTTACATAGAAAGGAGCAACAGCTTGAAGTGTCAGAAAAGGTGGTATTTTCATTTAATATCTAACTATATTAACGTGTTACTACTTTTGACAATAAACCCAAATTGCATGCAGCAAATTTCCATATAGTGTTCATTAGTGCACCTACACAGTTGTTAAAAATAAATGTGCAATAGCTTTTTCTCTTCACCCTGGAATGACCTGGAATGGTAACACCTTTATTACTCGTTTTAACACTATATTTCATGTACCACATTATGGGATAGAGGTACACTTTACAGGAGTTGCTACATTAACAAGGAGATGCGGTTTTTTGGTTACTTGCTCTGTAAAACAGAGTAAAAGCTTGTAAATGTGAAATGTTTCTCAATTAGGAGAAAAAAGAAATTCTAATGAGGCCCCTTTTATTAATTACAGAACTCAGAAATTTGATTAAAATTGAGATTTATGTAACTAAACTCAAACTACATTTATACAACTGTGGCTCCACTGAAGATGTTATCATATTCACAGGTCCCCACTGAGGAGAAGGTATATAATCACCATATATCTGAGGCATTTTTGTGCCACTTGAGATGTATTTTTTATTTTCTTTAATGGTTCAGTCACAGTTGTAATTAAGATGTTTTTAGTTTTTAAGATGCAAAGAATCTATACATTTCCTGACCGCCTCTGTTGAAGACGGAACACACATCGATCATAACATTCACTTAACGTGCGTAGGAGAGGAGCACGGCGTCTCAGGGGAGGAACGCGTGGAGCGGTAGAGCCCCCATCGACTGTGGCCCTCGAGATCAGGCCTCTTAAAATCAAAAACAAAACAGAGGTTCAACGTGTCGATAACGACGGCAGCTACGTCTCTAATAAAGCGGCCACCTTTCTCATTTGCCCTCCAAACATATTCAGATTCAGGTCCTTTATTGTCCCACGCGGGGAAATTTACAGCGCAACAACAGCAAGAGCACGCAGAGAAAAATAAGATAAAATAAAATAGAATAGAATTCGGAATATACAAAGAGGATTTTTTTTTTTTCAATAATCCAGGTAAATGGATATTCAACCCTTGTGAGGGTGAATACAATATAAATATCAGAATATATAATATTCAGATTGTGCTAGCGGGCGTTATGTTTATTGTTATTTTATACAGGAAAGATCTGCGATACCTCTCCTCCACACAGCGAGGGTGGAGCAGCCGCTCACTAAAGGAGCTGCCCAGTGCTGTCAGGGTGTCCTGTAGGGTGGGTGGGGGGGGGGGGGGGGGGCGTGTTGTTCAACATGGATGACAGCTTAGCCATCATCCTCCCATTTCCCACCACCTCCACCGAGTCCAGGGGACATCCCAGGACAGAGCTGGCCCTCCTTACCAGTCTGTCCATCCTCTTCCTGTCCCTGTCCGTGATGCTGCTGGACCAGCAGACAACCCCATAGAAGATGGCTGATCCACCACAGAGTCGTAGAAAGTCCTCAGGAGTGGTCCCTGCACTCCCAAAGACCCCAGCCTCCTGAGCAGGAACAGTCTGCTATTGGCCTTCTTGACAAGGGCGTCTGTGTTGTGTGTCCAGTCCAGGTTATTGTTTAAGTGAACACCCAGGTACTTATAGGACTCCACTGACTTATATTATCTCCTCTCTAATGAATTCAAATTCAAGGCTCAGTTTCCTGGAGAATTATCTGATGGAGAATAACACGTATCAGTGAACTAAATACATCTTTTAGTGTATGTGACCCGTGTTGATCCATATTGTCCTCTGATTCCTCTCTTGGCTCTGTAGTTGCAGGATCGTGTAGTGTCGCAGTAGATTTTAATACTCAACCTTGAACTTCATCGTAACACTCGCTCTACTTATATTATTGCTCAAGATACTTGTATCGCTATATACATTTTCTTGTAAATGCCCTTTTAAGTATGGAGTGTTTCACACTAAGCATCGTTACATTCCGTGCTGGAGTCAAGTGTGTAAACCTCCCACGGAGCATCTGTTAAGAGCACAGCTGGAAATGCTCCGTAGTCAGAACATTTTTCACTTCGCGTTTACTCGGCATCAGGTAAATAGATTGGAGTAGAAATAGGATTGCACAAGTTAGAGGCTTCTCATTGGGGTGTATTCTTTCTCTGCTGGGCGCGGGCGGGGGCGGGGTCAGGTTACAGGCCTAACTAACCAGGAGAAATGAGCAGGGTGACTTCAGGCTCCATCACGGGGAGTCAGGAGGGTTGTCCAAACGGTTGATGCTCCAGCCACCAGCCGAGCAGATCAAACAGGCACCGGCTTAAAAGGCAGAATTTCACAGAATTTACAAGATTTAATTAGGCTAAAAGCTTCTCTGTGCGTAAAGCGACGTTTTTCATCACTGAGCTGGAGAGGACCGACTCTGACAAGCCTGCGTGAGGTGTGTGAGATAAGAGATCTGTTGTCTGTAGGTGGAGGCAGACCTGCAAAGAGGAGAGTCGGGGATGAATCGATTCGGGGTTACGCTACACTTCCAAGATGTGTTTTTCCGTGGCTTTGTTCCGCTCTTTCTCGCTGTGTTTTCAAACTTTCTGCTGCCTATGCTAAATCACAGCAGGGGGAACAAAAGGGAGTTCTTCTGGAAAAAAAACCCCAACAAATCCTTGAAATTTTTGAGAGGTTTATATCAAACACGCCTCAACTCTTTAACTCTTTCTACCCAGTAGGCGCTAGATTAATACTGCTTGCTTCCTGGAGGGGCTGCGAAATACATTTTAGTTTCCACTGGTTGTTTTGCTTTGATTGCTTAGTTGTTGCAGCTTCCCCAGAAGTGTCTGAGGTACTGGCGAAATGGAAGAATCTCAGTATTTCATTGTGTCCTATTTACGCCCTGTTTGCTTAACTAATTCTTCCTTCCAAGTATGTGTGAAATTGATTTCAAAGTTTAGCCCAGAAACATAAATGTATTTTATTGAGACTTTGGAAGTCGGTGGCACTGCTGGCTGAATTTTGTCATCAGCTCGAGGAGGTGCAAACGTGCATCAAGTTGTAAAGGAAACATTAAAGGAAATTCTGAATCAAAATATTTTAAGAATATTTTAACTTCAATGGATGCTCAAATGCAGCCTCTGTTGCCTCCCAACTCTTCAGTTCTTAGCAGTAATCAGCCTGTATAATGGATCCTATGGTGGGATTCAGCACTATTGAAACTCCTTCAGCTTATCACAAAGGCCATTTCCATATTGTAAATAGAGGCAGCAGTTTGCGACAAAACAGAGACGATATCCTGAAAACCCCTTTTGCTAGAACATGAGGTCTAGACGTGTGCTTGTTATTTCTTGCTCCTTACACTTGTAGCTTACACCGTACACACTAAGAGCGATAACACACACACACACACATGCATGAGTGGACGCGTTACAATAAATGACATGTGTCTGCGCAGAGACACGCGCCGCGCTGTGAAGGTGGGCTGCTATCAGGAGGGCGCCGGTGCCGCGACATAAACAGGCTCTGATCTAAATGGGTCTGGAACGCCGGCCCCATTGGCAGCATCGTGGCTTCATCAATGCGCAGCACAGTTAGGCTGCTGATATTTCAGGGTTATAGATTTTAACTCGCACAAACAGTCCGCTCAGGATCAATGAGTCAAGCAGACTAGACTAACTTATCAAACAGACAAGCAGGAAATACTGACTGCTAAAGAAAAGTGTATGTGTGCTGGATATATATGAGGAATTCTGGGCTATAAATCATTTTTTTTATCAGTGTCACCACTGTGCATCACATTTAAACCGTACTAAATAATTGGGGTTTCCCGTTAAAGCCATGCTTCACACACACTCCTCTCTCTTTTATTGTATTTTTCAACCTGAGCTTTCTTCTCAACAGCCAGCAGCTTCTCTCCTGTCACGATGGAGCCGAGAGCTGCCACTCAACCAAGTTTTAATTCCAACTCCTGGGAGATAGCGCTCTATTTTGAGGAGAGTAAAGGACAAAATCGTTGTGAAATTCCTTCTAGATGTTTGCGAACGTCTCATTTTTGACTTCTCACTTTTGAGAGGATAAAAGCTGTGAGGCTTGAAGCAAGAACAATGCTGCAGCGCCACAATTTATAGGAGTGGCTTTGCTTTGAGAGAGACTTAAAAGTCACTCTCCCCAGAGTTTCCCAATAGTTGGAATCAATAGAAATGAAGTATTTTGTGTACTTTTGCCAAACACTCCACAATGACTTCCTTTTGTATTTTCAGGAATTTAACTCCACAAATAATAATAATAATAAAAAAAATGGAGCTCAGAATACAAATTTGAAGGTCTTTAATTGTTGCCTCATTAAATATGTGTGTTTAAGTATGCCTGAAGCCACTTCACAGTGCACGGGGAAGATTGACAATCCTGCGCCTGCAACAACAAGCACCGACGTTGAAAGTTTGCCACCTACATGCTCATCTTTTCATTTTTGTCCTCTTTGAACAGGCGGAGAAACCTGAAAGGTTTGACTCGGATACCGTAACCCTGCGATTGGATGTGAGACTACTTTGACCCTATAAAAGTGAAGATGATGTTGCTATGGAAACTGCTGGTGCTGCAGTCACTTATGGGGTGCCTCACAGGTAAAGCATCTTATTAGGAACTTTTGATGCATACCAAAGCTGTCTCTGTCAAATCTCCATCCTTATTCATATGTATTTGGGACAGGTGACAGAAAGAAAACTGAGGGAAAAAAAGTGAATTTCTGCTGCACTCATAATAATAATATATGTAATAAAATTAGTAGAGATTCTGTTCAGCACATAAACAACGGACAGAACTGCATTTGGGTGGAGCCCTGACGTTATTTTGCATTCAGAAAAGGTCAGTGATACCATCCTGAATATGTATGAGGAGCATTTAGTGCAGGATAAAAATATTCAAGCTCAAAGTACTGGAGCAGAAATAGTGGTATAGGCTGACACAATAAGGTTACAGCAGTCGTTAAAGCAGTAATAAAATGTCCTGAATTGCCATACATATAGGTATTAAGAAGATGCAGTGTGGTAAATCTGTCCTGCGTTATTTCACATGTCCATCATTCATTTATTAGTGTGTTGTTAGGTTGAATCATAGCTTCATTACACCGTGGTGCCTGTTTCAGCCAGAGGCTCCTTGGAATTGATCGCAATTTGATGGAGGACTTTAATTTGTCTCTGTTACAAATAGGAGGAGGTCAATAGAGAGTATCAGTTAAATGGCTCAGTGTTTAATCAACAGGTATTACACGAATCAAGGAGATGAAAAAGACTGCTGATGAGGTCTGTGTCCTGGTTGAAACCTCCATCTCATTACTCAACTCTGATTCCTGGGTTGAACTCTGCGACCTCTGCTCGAGAGGGAGTCATCACCTGCGTGTCTCGCTCGTGATGACAAGAGAGTCGTTAAGAGACTTCAGTAGCGTTTGTCTCTGCTTTATGATTAGTAGGATGCACCACTCAGTAAAGGGTGGGGGGGGGGTCGTCCTCAACATCCCATTTTCTCTTCATTAATCATTAATGGTGTACAGCACATGGATGCCTACCACCATCTGCACCACTGTAGTGAAAGATGAGGACCAGACCGAGACATAATAGTCCAGATTATCTACGGAAGCATGTCTGAGCAGGTCTACTCAACCTCTTGATATCTAAAAAAAAATGAGATTCTGAGAAGATGGGACAAAATCCTGTCATATTGATCCATTGAAGTGCTAATCAGAAGTATAGATCTCTTTGTAATTAGGAAGTATGAAGTCAGTCCTGTTTGTGTTCATCAGTCAGACGATTCTCGAGTGTTAATTGCTCCCTTTAACAGTATTTATTTATAGAGTGGAGCCAACTGGCTAAAACACGCTTTACCCAGATGAGACATGAGGCGTTCGTACCAAAGCCGTCGTCACTCCTGTTTCCACTCATCTCACTTGACCTGCTGCCATTTCTGAAACGCAGTACGCGCTCATTGCACGAACTCCCCGATCAAGCGAGTTTTTTAAAAAAGATTTCTGGCTCCGCTCGCTGTTTCTCTCTCACACCGCTCTGAGTATTCGTGGTGTGTATGCTGGGATGGACTGGTGACCTGTACGGGCTGGTACTGGGACAGGCTCCAGCACCCCCCACAAAAACAGGCACCACCATATCTGGGATGCAAGGATGGATGGAGATTCCATGTAATGACTAGCTGATGTTGGTGGAACTTTGAAATCCTTATTGACTCCGGTCCCAGAAACCCCCATCCCAACGGTTCGGATGAGCGACAGGCCTGCATTAACTCAGTTTCGGCCCACAATTATTGTTTTTAAGCCGCTCAAGCTCGCAAGGGTTTTTTTTTCCTAATCCTACATTGGGGATGTTCCAAAATTTAAAGTTAATTTCCAGAGAAAGGAAACAAGGAAAGAAGCAAGGAAACAATAAAATATCAAGGAAAGAAGCCAGAAACAGTAAAAACCTGAAGGTTATGTCAGCTGGCATGCTGCTGATGTATTTATGCTGAATTATTGTCTTGTCTTTGGCATCTTTTAGCGCGGCAGGCAGATTTCCTCCACAGGAAAGCGAAGGTTAATGAGGACACGGTTGTTAAATGTTTTAGCCAGAGAATGAGAGCCGGATGTGCACTCACTGATCCACTGAGAGCATCCATGAACTACAGCAATTTAAGGGTCACTCAAAGACTCAAATTGATTTATTCCCCATGCAAAAATCACAGATGTGGTTTTCAGGCATGCATATATTTATACCTTCATTATGCTAATGTGTTTTTGGCCAGGCCAGAAACGAACATCTTTGCCCTTTTTTCCCTAATTGTGATGTTTGAGCTCAGGATTATTGCACTAAGCCTCCTGATGCACAATATGCAGACATAAAAAGCTTGGTCTTAATGTACTTTAGCCTGCAAGGAATTGAATTTAAAGACTAACCCTCATACACGCCTGCAGAGAGGACTCATACAGAAGCTCCTATTACCGCATTAGTTACTTTAGTTACTCCTCTGGCAGATAGAATTTGATTTTCTTTTTGTTCATGTACAAAAAACTAGAATGACTTGATGGTAAGGTGCGAAATTCCAAAGAGATCAATTTTCCATCAACATGTCAAGATTTACTGCCAGAATCTTTGTATCGTTCAGCTGTCAGTCATGTCTCACACCCCCATTTTACAGGGACAATTAGCCTATAAAACTACACTCAGGGCACTACACACTAAAAAAAAACAAAAAAAACAGACCTTTGGAACAACTGAAATTGCATGAAACCTTTTGCTATGTGCAGCAGCCTGCCACTAGGGAGGCAGTCAAGGCAACATGTATTAAATGCCTGAGTTAAGTTGTATGTAACTTATCATCTGTGATCGTCACCTTCATCAGGACGCACCTCAGGGTGTTTGAACTGTTCAGATTAGACTTTAATCCAAATAATGCCAATCCCAGGTGAACCCACACTTCCTCTCATACATTAATGTACTTCTTTAAACATTTGTTTCCCAAGTACACGCCAAACACCCACCAAGTTGTTTAATAGTCATAGTGAGAATATGCTCGCCAGGATGACAGTTAAGGTGTGTGAATAACAAATAGAGCAACTAATCAGATTACATCTACATTAGTTATAATCAATGATTAAAGGTGTGAACCATGTGCATATTTAATATGTAAAGATAACTGCCTGAGCTTCCCGCTGCCAGGAATAAGAATGCTAATGTAACAAAGCCTCTTTGGCGCATCAAATATTTATTTGCATTTTAATTATTGATTTGAATATTCATGTCGTGTAAGAGAATAGTGATCTGTTTTTAGTGTCTCGAGCACCAGTCACTCGAGGATTGTTTGCCAAACAGGCGTGCTTTTTTGAAGCTTTGCACGATTTATGCGCGCAGTGAACCCCCCCCCCCCCCCAGAGATCAGCCCAGTTTGATCAAATTGGTTTGTGCCAGTAGGTTGCTGCATCTGCGTTATCTGGCAGTTTAATTACCAACAACAATCTAAGCAAGCTGAATTAAGCCTGAATCTTCTGCCTGCATTTGAATGAAAAGGTTACACGATTTGGGTTGTGCTTGTGCAGGAACAGAAGAAAAGAAAACATAAAAAGAACCTCCACATCATTTCCTGCAAACTGTCCGCACACTTCTTTCACAATGGCTGCCAGATTGTGAGGTTTAAATGTGACAAAGTGCTGCCACAGCTGACAGTGTCTGACAGGATTATTCTGAAAAACTGAGAAATTCCTTCTGCAAACTCAAACGGAGGCTTCTCCAGCGTCACTTTTTCAGCTCTTTGAGCCGCGGAAGCAAAACTCTGCATTTAAGAAGAATTGTAGAGTTTCCAAAATTCCAGCTGTGTGATCATCAAAACGCCGCCTGAAGTTATCTCCATTCTTATCAGAGAAGCGAGGATTGAAACTCCCATAATCCTCTTTTGGGCCTCTTGATAATGTTTAGTGGTGAAGGCCTTCACGCAACTTGCAGCTCTGCTCTCTTCAGCTGTGGATGAGGTGTCCTTGCAGCTCAATGGAGCTGCGACAGAAGAAAAAAAAAGTCATTAGGAATTTGCAGGAAAATAGTTCTTTGGTGACTATTAATGGAAGTCAGAGACCTGCTCTGCAGAACAAATCAGCTTATACGAGGCGGTATAATTCTGTAAATAAATGAATGCAGCAAATGTAGTGAAGAGGCTGGTTTTTGTGACGATGCGAGGAGTGAAAGACTACTAGAGGCAGAAGTTGTATTAAAGTATTCAGTAGCACCAGCTAATTATGCTAAAACTAAGTAGGTCAGGGAGACTGAGGAGGGGAGTGCTGTTTTGGAAATGGGGGCATATTATAAAAAGTACTGCCATTATAAAGCAATTGACTTTTCACCTGTGTCCAGAGAGGTGTTAGAAATTATGATGACATTACCATGGGTCAACATTCCTTCTGGCTACATTCGCAAATTTTTCAAAAGCTTGACATTTTGTCATCAGCCGTGGCTTCTCTGCTATTAGCACATCCTAAAAAAAGAAAATGTTTAGCTAGTTGGAGGGATTGGTGGTGGTTTTATAGCGATTCTGAAGTTTGTGTACTGGGTTCAACAGGCTGGACCAAACTTTTTCTTCTTCTCTGGTGTTAATGTATGTGTATTGTGTAGCCTCTAAACGAACCACAGATGGCGCTATAATGAACTCAACATCGATGCTATAGAGAAAGAACCCAATAAATTACAGAAGATGGCTAATCTGCCTCCTTAGAAGATGCTATGTTTGCTTTATCCTCACTTACAGAAGCTTTTCTAGTTCAACTCTCACAGATGGAAGGAGGTGAAAAGAACAGCGATTTCCTCTCATTTAGTCTCATTTTTCGCCCACTTCATGCACGTTTGGATTGGCTGCGTTGTACGTTCTGTATAGTTAAACAGACAGATCAATAGGCTGAAGGTACAGAATAATCAGATATTGAATACAGCCACACAAGAAGCAGGAATCTTTAAAATAGTTGACAATTTATTGTTGAATCTTCTCATCTTCCAATATAAAATGATCACTGAGATCAAGAAACACTGTTTGTCCACCAGTTTTAAGCACGTGAGATGGAAGATATGAGACATCTTTACATTTTCCATTCACATTTATGTCATTTTTCAGTTTTCATTTATACTCAAGAGGTTTGTAATGATGCATTAGACATTTTTGATTCTTCCCTCTGAATATAAGGATTTTTTTAAGCTCCTTGTATTCAAACTCCCATTATTCTTTTTGCCTGGACCTGCTCCAAATATTTGGAAAGACCGTGTCTACATGCTTGTTCAGAATCATCTAATTCTTCAAATAACTGACTACCTTTCAACATTGACAGCATTTATGGAGACTCTGTCAAATGTGCAGCCAAAGCAGCTATTGGCCTGGAATGCTCAGTTAGCAGCTTAGCAGCTCCAGTCAGTCTCAGGCACAGCGCTAATGCTGAGACAGACACATCGCTGGGGGGAGCGTGCAGCCACTTAACCATGTGTCACCCCAGGACTGGATTCACCGAGTGAGTCATACACGGCCCAGAGCGAGACCCGGGACATGCCGGACCACTGTGAGCTTACTGTCATTGCAAATTGGCGAATAGGACAAAGTGCTGAGGTCATGACAAAGAGCTGTGAAATTCAAGTGCAATTTTGTTTGGATAGAGAAGATGAAAAGGCAGATTTAGTGTTGGCTACTTCTCATGTCTGGATTTATCACGTCTGCATGAAAATTAGCAATAACTTTATCATTGTAACTCAGTCATGAACAATTATAAATGCTTCTATGTGGGGGTGGTGGTGATGGGGGGGATGTTTACAGCTCAATAAAGCAGCGAGAACTCATCTTCATTTGGCCTGAAATGAATTACAAAAGTCTCAGATTTGATAAGATTAACTGGCCTTGCTTTATTGCTTCGTTTGTGCCAAAAAGACGATCTCTATCTGGTGCGACAGGAGAAGACGGCTCCTTCCTGATTGTGCTGGTGAAGGCTTATGAACAACACAGGGAAAACAGCCCCACAGGGGCTATATATTTTCAAGCTCTCTCCCCAGCGATTTCAGAACTGAAGAAGCCTTCTGGATAGAAGGCGAAACGTCTTCAAGAGAAGAAACCCAGTCCAGTTGACAGAGAAAACTACCTTGGAAACACAGGGACGCACTTCAAAATATACTTTAAACAGCAAGAAAGCAGATGGTACTATCTAGTCAGCAGATGAACTGATATCTGGCAGCAGATAACACTGTTTAGCATATCAGAGATGCCTTTGTGGCATTATCATTTGTGTTTGTTTTGGCCACACTTTTCTTTTAAATAATGTTGAACTTTATTTTCAATGACACTAACGGGCACCTTATTCCGGCTGGATTAGAGAGTTGCTGTTGCTATTGGTCAGCGGCAGCTGAACAAAGTAGCTAACGTTCCTAGAAATATAACCTCCTTCTGGTGGAGTGACGCTGTTCCTGTTGTTTCCTATAGAAATAATAACATGTGGACATTCCGTCTGATCTAGATGCTTCCAAGCTGGTAAAATTCACAGTTATAAGTCTTCATCTACTTCCTGCTCCTTGGTCACTTTGGGCTGCTGTTACAGCACCATTTAGCCTCTGGTTACCACTGGAAATGGTTTGTTTAGCCTTTGCAGCCACTATAAAAGGCCATTTAGTGCCGTTGTCCCACAGCGACCTGTCCACTTAGCCTCTCTGTCCAAATGTGCCCCTTGATTTCTTTTTTGTTTCCCAAACCTTTTTGGGCCAAATGAAACACTTGTCTCAGAGCTTTGACATAAGCAGGAGCCCCTATTTTCACACCTCACTGAAGGCATTAATAAACTATGAGGCAAATAAAGTGGAACGTTTTATCTTTTTACAAACCAGACTCACATATAAGGAAGGCATCATGTGGCCTGGGTGCTTATCGTGGAATACATTAGTAACTAATATAGGAAAAATATATTTGTATGTTTCATTTTCCAACCATGTTTTGATTTGTGAGTTAATTGATCAATTTTCAGACTGCCGCATATTTTCAAAATGAAAGATTATTGTACAGTTACACAAACCAACTTAACAGGAGGGAAAACAAAATAAGTCGTATGATGACATGGAATTAATTACGTTCACAGCTGAGAGCTTTTGTACAGGTGGTGGCATTAAGCTACAGCGAGAAACTGAGCCAGTGGATAAATTAGGAAGACCTAAATAATAACGTGGAACAGCAAATGATTCCCTGTGCACACTAATTTTACGGTAATTAGCAAAGGAACACGTGAACTCATGTTCATTAACCAAATAAATATGTATATAATAAATAGCTCGGGTTATATCGTGTGCCCCTCCAGAGAGAATATGGAGAGTTGTACATGTTGGCGAGTCAGTGAAAATGACTCACTGTTGGCAGGCCTGCAGAAAGTGTCAGACATGTGGTCATCAGGAGCAGCAATGTCACTTAAAGGACATTCGAAGCAAATAAAATCAACCCCCAGTGCTTGTGAAATCTGCATTTGCTGTTATTACACTTTACAGCCGCTAAAAGGCTTATGCTGCTAGTTAGCATATGGTTAAAACAGGAAAAATAATGTCCCTACAATTTCTATTTAGGGATAACCAGATTAACAAAACGCTGCATGGAAGGTTTAAGGATGTTAAAATGTGGATTTTTCACCCGAATATGCTGAAAGGTTTGCTGAAACAAACCTGCAGTGCAGAAAACCTTGCCTGCACGGTTCCTTTTTTACGCTGTTGAATTAGTAAGAGAGCAGGTAGCATCTGCTGTGAGAGCAGCAGCATTCGTGGAGAAGCTTCCGCAGAGCCTGACACATTGGTGAAGCCTCTCCATGAACATGGCAGATGTACACAAAAGGCCTTTCCTTGGCTGATGTGCATGTCAGATGGCCTATAAATCAAGGTCTCCTCTGGCGCTGCTGTCCCGAAGCCTCCAGGCCATTTTACTGTGACAGTATGAAGACTGACCCCTGTCATTCCGGCGGGTGAGCAGCCTGTGGTGAGCCCCACGGAGCCGGGCCAGCCAAAGCCCGATGTTAAACAGAGCCTGCACCCGTGGCCCAGGGTCTGTTTCAAACACACCTCCAGCTGTTCCCACTTCATTATGTGCTTGTTAGAGGAGCTCCCCCCCATTAAATGGACTCGATTATTTAATCCAGACCACTGCCTCAGGAAGGCCAAATGGAACACCGTCGCTAACTTGCATCATGACCTTGGAACGTTCCATCTGACCTCGGGGCTCGGGGGTTTCCTTGTTTTTATAGTCTGCTGTTCCTTATTTCTCAAAGCTTTCATTAGTGTCGAGGGCTGCTTGATGACGGTATCAGTGGAAGCTCAGCTGTATCCCATCAAACTGAAGAGCTTGTCAAGCTTACCTGACGCAGAGGGCTCCGGGTGTGCTCACCTGTTTTTTTCTCCAGAGGAGCAATTATGTCGGGATAAAAGGAGCGGCCGTCCCCACGCGGCCTCTGAACCAAGCTGTGGCTAATTGCCATGTTAGAGATTTCGAGTGGGTTCGCTCCATACGTCTCTTTTCACAGGCCCGGCAGCTTTGTTCGGCTGCATACTTCTTTGTCAATTCTTGTCTTTTGATATGCATATCGATAAATGTTTTATTCATGGCCATTTGGAGCGGAATCAGACCGTCACCTATTTGTTGTCTGCAGCCACACTTAGTGTGGACGAGCATGGGGGAGGTTGCCATTTCTCGCAGGGAGTTTTGAAACAGAGCAGAACCCGAGACATAAATTATTTATGCCACCCTCAGAATGAGGCTGCAGAGCGACCATGACTGGACTTTACATCAGCTTTTAAATTTCTGCGTCCTTTTCTGAACCAGACATAATTGGGTGGTTGGATTAGAACTCATGTGAGATGTTTCTGAGACGGGCCGTGTTGGAGAGCCTGAACTTCAGGTACCGGTTTCCCGCATCCCAGCAGGCACACACGTGATATCTGTTTCCAACCAGGGGCCCGTTTGTTAATAGTAATCCGGCAAACGGTGAGCATGTGAACATAATTAAAGTTTCACTTTCAATTATCGTTCACTTAAATCTTTGGCGCGGTTACCATAGAGACCCATTTCTGTGGATGTGATAATTGCTGTATCTTTTGTAAAGGTGAATTACGGCTATCAGAAAGCACAATGTTGGTATACAGATGTTCCCTTCTGCATGAAAGCCTAAATTATTGATCAATGTTGAGCGAAGTTTCCACATTCTGCAACTTTCTGTCTCCCGCTGTTTAGTGTAAGGAAGCGGGTTAAGCTGGGTCAAACCAGTGCTGGGCAGTGTCTTCTTAGTTATGGTCTCCAAAGGCATCGTAATTATGGGTCACAAATTCATTCAGACCTTCCATCCTCTCTTTCATTATATTTAACTTTAGTCATTTTGTGGAATGCTGAACTCGTATTTCAGAAATTCCTTCAAATCTTAATTCTAATCCTGTGAAAATCTAGGCGATACCCACGAAACCAGCCGGCGACCGGACAATTTGCACACGATGAACTCACGGCGATGTCCTGAGACGTCCATTCTCAGAATAGTGCACGAGTGGAGGAACCATTCCAAACAGGTCAGGCTGAAAGCATGACTGCAGTTCAGGACAGCCAAGTCTGAACCATTTCAGAGCAGATAATCCACTCCTTTGTAGTCTGTGTAAGGGAGAGAGAGAGGATAGTATATTCAAAAATATCTCCTTTCAGACCCCAAAGATCACCGCCGACATATTCTGAATTGCTGTTTGATGGTGACATGGTTGACATTAATCCCAGCAGCCCGTGCTGGATTAGGGCAGCATATTTGAGCCTTCTAATTAGCTGCATTCGGATCTGATGGCACGCGTTCATCTAAATGTGCACATTTTGGTGCCAGTGGTGTAAAAAATTATGGATTCACTGTTACATTTTATCTTATGATTCAACGCATATGTGCTGGTGTCAGGAAAGACTTGATAATGGCTGAAAATAATGACTAACAAGTTGTCAGAATGTATTGAAAAGCCACCCCACATCCCATAATGCAGCATGACTTCAGATCCAAGAGTTTAGATTTAGTTATTTTGATGATAAATTGTCCAACGTGACCATGAGAAGAGAACAGAGGAGCAAAATTTCCATCCCGTTTACAACGTAGAGATCTGAACTTTCAGAATAATGCAGGTGACAGACTTCCAGAAGTCTGCAGGTTTTCCCACAGGCTGCTGTTGGGTTGACATGTTTCTCCCAGAGAGCCACAAACTGAGGATTCAGGTCATGGGAACTGGCGTACTGCAGGTGCGGGAGGCCTGCTGGGAGAACTGGTAAGCGCACCTGAGCGTAAGAGGAACATAATATTTCAATGTTGACCTACTTCTCATCAGCTCAGCACCGAGCTCCTGCATGAGGAGATGCAAAACAGCTTCCTCCGAAGAGCATAGGAGGAAAGTTTGCTGCTGGAAAAAGGCTGAGGCTTAGCCCCAGGAGTAATATGAGGTAATGTTTAGTTTGCTTCCTCCAAATCTCAAAGTGAAACAGCAGCAACACCAAAGACGATCCAAGAATAAACAGTGTTTGCACGTTTGGCGGAACAGAAAACCTGTTGGAACAGAACTTTGGTGACAAACAAACAAATCACGTTGGCATAAGGAGGCCTTTATCAGCATTCAGGAGCATAAACGGGCCTTCTATTAAAGTGCTCGACAGCCCCTCCCCCTCCCAATATCGGAAAAATATTCATTTCATTGCAGAGAGGAATTCAAGGAGGAAGTAGCGATGATGTAATGCAGCATATTTACTCAAGACGGCTGTCTGTTTACTGCTCTGATCCTTGAAATCCTTCCAGTCAAACTAAAACGAGCCTTAAAGTGTCCCTGAGGTCAGCTTGATTCAACAGCTTGACAGTGAGCGGAGCAGCAAGGCGCTCCTTCAGAAGCTTTGACGACCGTCTACCATCTTCGCTGGCGCACGTTCGGCATTCTCTCTGAAGCTTCTAATGGCAGTCGCTACAAATGATTAAAGGACGCGCTCGCTGACCGCGGCGCGCATCTCCTGAGTGATAACTGCTGTAGCACAACTGCGTCTTAAAGTTCAAAGGAATGTTCGTTTAGCACATGATGTATTGAATTTGGCATTTAACCAATAAACAGACTGGTCATATCAGTGATTTTTACTGATATGTCCTGCAAAATACGGCAGATTGATGATCTGGTTATTACACATATTCATCTTTAATGGGTAGAAAAGATTCTTTCTTCTTCAAAAACAGTAGTTTTGTTTATTGTTGTTGTTTTGACAGTTGTGAATTAATGCTTTTTATGCTCATTTGCTTTTATTCGAGTATTTTAGAGTCCCTTCTGATAAAAAGTGGGGTTTTATTTGCCAAATTCCATAGCATAATTTCTCTCTTTTATTCTAGTAAATATAACTAAGTAGATATTTTTTTTAAAAGGCTGGTTAGCAAATTTAGTTTCTGCTCTTCTGAAAACGAGACAGCTGATTTGAATTGTGGGCTGTTGATAAGGAGGTCACCTCCAGCCATCAGGTTTTACACATTTATTATATATGGAATGCAGCCGTAGCATGATGAGCCGTGTCAGGAGCAACTCTGTTACTCATTAATGAGTTTTGTGTTACTCTGTCCGTGTTGTTGTGTGCACCTGTGGCCCCCGCTGTCAATACGCAGCGAGAACGTGTTGCTTTAATATTAGTCTGTCTTGACAAGTGCAATAAATGCTTGAGAACTTAAGTGTGCTTAAGATCAAAATAGCAGCTATTCTCATCAAAAGCTCACCCCAAACATCAAAGCTCTGGTTCTTTGATTCCTTTATTCTGTCGCGTTTATTCATTAAAGGTTGAGAAGCCCAAATCCACCATTTGATGGTGGGTGGGTGTGTCCGCCCTCAACGCCGCAGCACGTCGGTGATTGTGTTGGGCAGGACTGGACGCTGTTCCTCCCTCCATCGCTCCACATGTTGACTGTCGGCCTCTGTGACAGATGGCTGCCATCTCTGCAGGCGGGTAATCCACAGTGGAGGGCCACGTGCATTTGTTTCATCTGGATTTTTCACAGGGGAAACCTTCTGAAGAAGAAAATAGAAGCTGGGTGAAACTTCTGAAACCAAATAGTTTCCTGCAATAACCTGGTTCATTTTTCAGTGAATCTGTCGAACTTTTACACAATCAGGGCGGACAGGCAGCTTAAGACTGAGCGAGCGTCGCTGTCCTTCAGAGCTTTGCTGATCCTCGCTCACGCCACCACGCTCACATGCGCGCTGCATTAATGGACCCTTAATGGTGTAATGGAGACCGCTCTTGTGTCGTTCACTACAAAAAGATCCAACTAAACAAAACCAATAGATTACATCTCTGCAAAGACACATAATCCTACCAGCAGTGGCCACATAGATAAACAAATAAAGACACCTTGACAGCAGTAAATGAAGGCATTTTTCCAGATAATTGGTTTAGGTAAATCAGGCTCTATATCCTATTACCACCTAAATGGCTTTTAAACACATCTTACTCCAAATGACTCTCGTCTCTGTTGTGACAGACGGCTCAAATTGATGTAATTTGTCTTTGCCTGTCCAAGCTTCTTTCTTGCCTTTATCTAAGGGACCGTTTGACAAACAGGGAGGTGTCTGAGTGTACATGTGTCCTGTTGTCCCCCAGGGAGCAGTGTCCTGCAGAGTCCTGTATTCACCAAGCAGCCTGGCAGCATCGTGTATCCTGTAGAGACCCTGGAGAGGAACAAGGAGGTGGTGTTCAGCTGCGAGGCCCAGGGAAGCCCCCCTCCCAGCTACCGGTGAGTGTGTGAACCCACATGCTTTATCTAGATGCTGTTTTTTTTTTTTTTACAAGTTCTCCACCTTAAAAATTCTTCACTGAAATGGAATTTGGGCCAGCTGGTGTGTATTACGCCTCATGAACATGGCCTGCACAGTCAATCTGATGAAATAAAAACAGTCCAAATATTAATTTCAGGGCCTGAAGGACAACACAGGAAATATATATAACTCTTCAAAAACTAGTAGAGTAAGCTTTACTAGAGTAAACTTAAAATAAATAAGAAGCTTCCTCCTTGTTCCTACGTTCCTACGTTCCTAAAGCTGGTAATTGCTTTCTATGTAGCCATGATTTCCATGTAACATGAGCGGAGAACAAAAAAAGTACATGTTGACGATAAAGATTGACCAAAAATGAAAAAGGCTCCCTTTATGCGATGTGAGATCATTCCAAGCACATGTGGAGATACAGTCACACTTAAATATCACTCGTTCGTGTTTTTTATGGCTTCAGGAAATATTTCAAATTATTTTTAAAAAAGCATTTTTTTATCCATTTATTCTCCATTTCTTGATTTATATTTGCCCTTTTATACTTTTCACAACAGGAGAAATACATGTTAGAAAGCTGACCGCTGTAATTTGGATAAAGTGAGATTAAAAAGTCTGGATTTGCGGTTATCTGGGCTGTTTCTGACTAAAGCGCCACCGATGACACAATGTTCCTCTGATGTCACTGTGTTTAATCCAAACAGCCTGCCTGACAGATCAGTTCCAAACCCACAACCCTGAAAGTTTCTTATCTGGCAAAGCCAGAAGCTGCTCAACCGACACTGATTTGGATTTTATTTATTTTTTCAAATTCTGGACACATGACTGCTGGAACCGCTGTCCTGGCTCTCAAGTGTAACGAGAATCTGGATCCTCGCGTATCCACACTGAATGAAGCTGCTCTGGTTTTGTCTCTTCACGCAGCAACAAGAGAGGACTTTTTCTTGTCTGTCGTTTTGAGCTTTAGCAAAGATTTGTTGATCCTCACAAAGTGAGCCTGAGCTGATTAGGATCACAGGAATGTTTAACTTGAATTCTGGATTTTGCTCCCAGCTGCAGCGTATCTGCAGGCCAGGAATCGCCTGCTAATCTTGGAAACCTTTGTCCGAAGCTACAGCTTTCATCTCCCAAACGTGTGCTGCACAGCAGTGGATAGCTGTGTTTGACTGACGGGAGGCTTCGGACAAACACATAATGGACCAAGCTGTCTTACTGCCGTCTCTAAATGTACATTAAAGGCAACAAATTACGGCTTCATCACTTTGGAGGCTGGTTAATTGTGGGTCGGACGGCTGCAAATCGACAGATGGAGCTCGACTCGGTGTCATTTGCTCCCAAATTAAAGGCGTCGAAGCTGTTTGTTTTTTTTAGTACATTACAACCCATAAATCTTTTTGAAAATAAAATCTTACTCAATGCGTCAAAACTAATGACTCCTAATGGCTTGACTCCTCGTTTCTACTGCGTGAATGATCTGACAGTGCTGCTGAGATCAGGTCTGGGTCACTGCAGCCTCTCAGGCTGCACTGAAGTGTCTCATCATTGGAGGCACCACCTCTGATATCATATACGTCTATATGCTTTCATGTAAGTGGAGTCGGTGGCGTACGGAGCTGGCTGACGGCCCTTTGACACAAAGTGCTGACCACTTTTAACTTACCACTGAAAGTTCCACTGAAACACCTCATCTCTCAGCCTTTTTTCTTAATGTGATTACACTAAAAAGAGCCACAGGGAGAAGAAGAACCCGACTGGCATTGCGGCGATATTAACGTTCTTACTCGGAGAAGATGAAGGGTTCTGTGCAAATTAGCATCAGACTGGGAGAAGCTCACCTAGGTCTAACGCCTGGAAACTTTGTGTCGTGTGTTTTTCTACAAATGAAAGAGCTGGAAATAAGGAGTAAATCCTCTCATATTCACAGCTGCAGGAGCCAGATGGTGTGTATTACGCCACATGTACATGGCCTGTTGTTCCATGATTATACAGCGCATGTGTCTAACAAATGGGACGACTGTGGCTGCCTCCGTGCAGCATAAATCATTCTAAGCAGAAATGATAAGTACAAGTTTGTGTGTTTGATGGAATCTGCGGCTCAGGCAGCATTTCCAGTGACAGAGCTGAAAGTTTCCCATCGACATTTCTGAGCTAATCTCATTTTGTCTGCTGCGCTTTCACTGACGTCTGTCACATTCTGGCTTTAAAGTCCTTGACTGTGGGCTTAAAATGACAACCGTTTTCATGGAGGAAAGACACTTGCTCATAAAACAGCAGCTGGAGCTCAGTATCATTAGTCGACCCGCCTTTAATGATGTAGAACACGGATGGCAACCCTGTCCTTCCCTGTCCTTCCATGATCCAGCCAGGTTTTCCTTCCTTCCCGCCACCCACTTTTGCTATTGGAGGTGTGAGCTTTGGCAACCCGGTAGGTCAGAAGACCCGGCTGGATCATGGCCCCCGTAGGACTGGGTTGCCCATTATTGGAGATAATGAGGTAGATTTTAGAAAGACATGGACATTTATGCTGTCACCCATTTTAAAAAGGGATGCTGCCTTCAGTGATGTTAAAGAACCACTGATAATATGTGGGCCTGACTCTGGAGTTTTAATCGCCATTATCGCGGCTTCTCCTTGTCCGTTTCGCCCTTTGGGTGCAAAATATAGGCGTTGATTTTTTTGTTTGTTCCACTTCTGCTCTGAATGAATTGCTGCTGTCGTCCTTTCGAGACTCGGCCCTCCAGGCCCTTTCGAGACTCGGCCCTCTCTATTGTGTGTAGTAATAAGGCTCTGGAGAGCATGCACTTACTTATAAGTGAGCCGAAGACGGGCTATTGTGCTATACGTTTGTCTATTAAAAGAGAAAATCTTTAGAGACGCACTGAATGCTGCAGTGCTCAACCCACAAAGAATCTGCTGCACATGACACACTTCAGCAGGGGTAGGCGGGTGAGGAAGACATCCTGACATCGTATTTCATGTAATCAGCTCCTACGTGTGTATTAAATATCGAAAGCCGCCCGTGCCAGTGTCACAAAACTGAGCTCATTTACTGCCACACGATAAACAATTGTCTCCAGAGTATACTGAGATAAAATGACAGTATTCATTTTAAAAAAAATGCTGCTGGTATTTTCTCCTAAATGTTCTTGTGCCTCACAGGCAGCAGACTGGCACAAAGGGGGAGTTGGGATAGAAGCACAGCGCAGCAGCTTTGCACAACCTCTGTCTACTGTACGAAGAGGCTTTAGCAAAGCCCATTTATTCACTTGAAAGCTCCTTTCTTTTCCAAAAGAAACAATGCTTTGTTTCCCTGAACCTGAAGTCATCCTGAGAAAATTCTAGAGCCAACGAAACGCACAACTTCTTGGAATAATGCTCGGCCACTAAATTACTTTGGACCCTCGGCCTTACGTTGTTTTTTGCTTCTTTGTGCAGAACATCTCGCTGCTCTGATGCTAAATGATGATAAATAACAGCATCCAAAGCCTGTTCTTGTTCATTTCGTCCTGACTGAAGTCACCCGTTGCCTATTTGTCTAACAAGGTTCATCTGTGCGGCGTGATTTAAGTGGATTTCACTCCTCGTTGATTCCACCTCGCACCAACACCAATCAAGCGGGCCGGTCCAGAATACACAAGTGTGGGGGCGAGGTTGCACGCATTCTCTTTAATTGTTGCATCCTCGTGATTAAGCAGCATTTTTATGCGCTTTGACTGGCATCTGGCAAGACGGATGGCCTGCAACGGTATCTATTCTCGTGCAGTCAGGTTCGTGACACCCTGATGGTTTGCTGCTGCTTCCATTAACGCTGACCTGGAGGTGCGAGTCCTGAACTCGCTCTAGCTTTTATTTAGCTCCATTTAAATGTAATCACATTTAGACTCAAGTTATTTTCCTTCCCATTTGGAAGGCTTCAACAAAATGGAAGAAAGTGAAATTAATATAATTCTATTCCTATTCTTTTTAGGTGGAAACTTAATGGCACAGAAATAAGCAGCAAGTATGGATCTCACTACATCCTTTCTGGAGGCAATCTTCGAATCAGCCGCCTGAACAAAGACCAAGATGCTGGAACGTATCAGTGCCTCGCCTCCAACTCTTTCGGGACCATCGTCAGCCGAGAGGCCAGTCTAACCTTTGCATGTAAGTCTCTATTTCTTACCACTCTCCAGGCTAACTTCTCTTTTTTAAAAGGAAAAAAAAAACAGCAGGTTTTACTTGAAAGCATTGAATATCGAAACATTTCTCTGCAAAACTACCCGCATCTGAATAGCTGCTAGCATAAATCACCAGAGTCAAACAAGTGAAAGAAGCATGTAGAATTATGCTGCGCAGCAACCCACTCTGGAAATCCTCCAAACTTTAGCTCACTCTCACAAATTTGTTGATTAAAAACTACCATGGAACATTTAAACGGCCTTGAATCTACACCTCCAAGACGTATGTTGTTGGGGTCGACTTTAGTCCATCTCCAACTCACCCGCATACCTTGGAGTGCACCTTGAGGTGTAGAATGGCCCCAAAGTGTGGCAAAAGAAACAGTTCACACATTTAAATAATTCAGTGAAACTGAAGCAAACACGGATTCTCAGCCAGCGCAAACTAAATATTTATACCAAGTGACACTTCAGAGTGTTACTTTGTGTGTTTGACTTTTCAATCTGCAGGTCTGCTGCCTCCACCAGCTGAGCACTTTCATTAGAACAAAAGCTGCTCGTTTCTCCAGCTTTCAAGGGAACTGCAATGAACAAAGTTAAGAGATGACATCATCGGTTTACAGATTCCCAAGTTTTTCTTGTCGAGACAATCAGATGAAAAATTGTCCGATTTTGATGCGCCCGATCGATTGCGTTTGCTGGAGGAACAGGACGTCGATAGTACGTGTGGCGTGTTCCAGTTTGTGTATCGGCATGCTGATGACGTTCAAAGCGTGTGAGCGATCTCTTGCTTGGACCAGATCCTGAGCGGGAAGCACACAGGGACCAGGCCTGTCGCTGCTGCGCCGTCCCTCGGTCCAGGGAAAAGTCAATGCACAATCATGTGGTGGATTTCCACTATGATGGGATGGCAGCTCCATCAATTGTTGGGCTCTGACCTTAACAGCTCTCAGTTGTCACGGCATCAGGATGTGACAAGGTGTGATGGCCGAGTGTCATCTATCTTCTTTATTACACTCGGTAGATCTTAATTAACTCCAAAGCATGACTGACTGATGAAGGTTCAAGAGAATAATTTAAAGGTCAACTGGTGGTGCTACTAGAGGGTGTCATGTAATTCTGAAATTTAAGGCAGGAACATGGTGTTTCTCCTCCAGGCAGCCAGAGATATTCTGCTCTTGCATGCTTCATTTAATGCAGCACGCAGCAGCAGAAGCCGAACGTCTAGAACAGAACCTTTTGGCGTTAAATGCATTCCCGCCATTCGACTACATTTTTACCTCCAGATCATTTTTGAAGCACTTGAGGTTATTCTGACAGCTCCTAATTATGTTGTATTAATGGAACAGAAAATTATTCAGAATTTTAAAAAAAAGGTTTTATAGCCAGGAATGATTTTGCCATTTGCTACAAATGGGGCAGCCTCGGTAACATATGCATTGGGTAAGTGATTAACCATTATTTAACCATAAAAAGTTTCTTAATGAGTAATAAAATCTGTTATGCAACCAAAGTCAGTGGCAGATCCTGAAGTAATTGCCCCGTTAAGCCAGTTTTCTTTATTTGTGATCCAATAAAAGTGATTCAGTAACAATAACCAGGCTGAAAGGCATTTAATTGATCGTTTCATTTGATGAAAGAAAGTTTATCCAGCCACCTGTTTAAGTGTGGAAAATGTGAATCGCCATCTATATTTTTAAATCTCATTGACTAAAACGGGGCAAGTTTACAGCACAATTTAGAGTTTGACCTTAAATATCACTTTAATAGAGGCTCTCTTCCAATGGGCGTGAGGCTTATAGGTCTCTCTGTTGGAGCGTCTCGATTATCTGCCTATGAACAAAAGGGACGACCCATCCAGGGAATAAAGAGCCCAGACAGATCACACAGCCACAGCTGGCTGATACCACGCTTCATTAAGGTAAAATAGGATCTTGGGATTTTCTCTCAATCTGACCAAACAACACCAAACGGCTGGTCAGAAACCGATGGTTCCACTTGGATCAGGGGTGCTCAAATTATTTCAGCATGTGAGCTACTTATGAAACGACCACGTCAAAATGATCAACCTATTATATTTATTTAGAAATGTATTGAGGGTTCTTACACTCTATGTTGATGTGCATTGAACAACACAACGTAGCTTGTTAGCTCGTGCTTTGCTACACTTAGAGCCCTTGTTTGCGCATGCACATTGACCCAAGTGTCAAACAAAATTCAGATGTCATCATTCAGATGATATGACTCCTCCTCAAGGTGTGAGCTCATCTTTCAGAGCACTTTCACATGGTTTTAGTGCAACAATGGTGGATGGATGGCACACATTCAGCCGGTCATGCAAGAATTCATCTGAGCAGGTTTTTGTTATCCCTCAAAAAAGTGTAACCCCCCCCCCACCCCCACCAGATGAGAAATTCAATTTTGCACTCATCACTGCATCTAAAGCAGTGCGTCCTGAACAATACCTGCACGTAGCCTCCACGCTGTAATTCAGTTATCGAGTACGCCGCCTATTCATCAGTATGAATTATGGTAGCGCAGCTTTTACATAATCACTGATATGGAATCAATGGACATACTAATCAAGGGCAGCGAGTATTGAGTGGGAGCACCCACTGCCCATCAGTTATCCTTGCCTTGGGGGGTAGACAGCCACAGCCCTTTCGAGGAGTAGCATCATCCATCAAAAGTTTGTGACACAGAGGGGGGGATGCTCCAGGAGTTGGAATGCATCCAGTTTCAAAGAATAACCTTGAGAATATACTGTAAAAAGTGTTTACTGGGGGAGTTTCTGTGTGAATTTGCAGAAGAAAAGTGCCGAGCTACTATGCTGCCTGCTGAATATTACATATGGAATACATTAATTAGATAAATTTGGCTGTTAGCAACATGAAACAAATTCTAAAGCTTGATTTGAGATGAAATTTAGGGAACGCAGAGCATAGCACGATAGCACGGCTCTCAGTTCAGATTTTAAAGTCATATATTCATGACAAAATCCTTAGCAACCATGTTTTAATCAAGGGGTCGCGGGTGAATTCCATGTTTCCCTGTCAGACAGCCATATCCGTGTAGCTTAAGCTGTGCTGGCATTCACAAAGCTCAAATGTCTCTGCTATGAACAAGGGCCTAATCAGCATCATCTCAGCCCCAGTTTGCAGTAATTTATGCTAATGGTTTTAGATCAGACATCACGGTTATTGTTCTGATGCCATTAATCATTGTTAACCAAGGCTTTCTGTGGGAAAAGGGCACACAAACGAGCGTCGCGCACACAAGAAGGTGTGTTTTTAAGCCCCTCCCACAGCCGTGTCTTTGGTGCACCTGAACACAACAATGCTTCTTTTTTTGTCCACTAGAGTCTAAAAAGGTGTGGGCAGTCTTTGGTTTCACCGCCATGGCAGGATGCTTTTAGCACGAGTGAGGCCACATCTGGGATCTGGACAGTGGCTTCAGTGAGGGCCACACCGCCACTTCACAAACCACGACAGCTTTGATCTCTGCCAAAAAATAATGCCAAAAAGACATTAAAAAAAATGCAGTACCTCAGATGTCTCTTGTTCTCTCCCACTTTGTTCTATAGGCGCATATTTTGGAGGGGATCGGGTCCTTTTATCTAACCTCCTATCGTGGTTCCAGATGAAAGTCAATGGTGGAACTAAAAAGCTCTTGTCATTTTGGGTGGTCAGATTTTTTTTAAGATTCAAAATTGGTATTTTGTCCATTGGTCCAAATGGACCAAATGTTCCAGCTATCTGAATTTGCAGCATTGAAGAAGAAAAAGCAGATAATTTAGTCACAAACTGGATGCCAACCGTAGATCAAATAAACTGACAATGTGCAAGTCAGGTTGGTTAAACATGAATCACGATCCAGCGGCAGAGATAAAGGAGAAACCAGCTTCCTTTAAACATCTTGTTAAAATTAGCAACCTGTAAAATGTGACTAGCTGTGAAAATAAATGAAGCCAGAGTGAATGCTGCACGTCGTAACCCTCCCAGAAAGCACCTTCACTTCTACGATCACACTGTTCCCTGTTCAAGTGATCTCAGTAGATCAAAAGTACCTCATTTCTACACCTCAATTTAGCTAAGTGGACAGCTTCTCCCCCCGCCTGTGAGGGTCCTCTCAACAGTGTTGATTTAACTCTCAAATCTACCCCACTCATTTGAATAACGCACTTTTTTGGGAACAGGGACACTTTTTGTCGGCTATGAGAAGGCAGACAGACAATTTGATGTTTAAATTAGATGCCATTAGACCTTCAGTATTGTTTTATTGCACATTTCAGCTAAAGCTATGTGCACGTTGTTCAGCCTGCTGTTTTAGACTCACTGATTCAGCCATTTCCCTGAAGCTGTCCCCGTGACCTCGGTACCACTGGCTCTCCCCACACCTTCAAATCTTTTCTTTTTTTAGCTTTTTTTTCTCACCTTACATTTTAATAGCTTTGTTCAGTGTTTTAATTCATCACTACATAGATTTTTTTTTTAAAGGAAAATGCTGAGACGGGAAAGTTTTTGTCCTCACCTGTTTAAAAATCCTGGCCTAGTTTCATTCAGAGTTTGCTGCTACACTCAGGGGTTTAGGTTTTTTATTTTTTTTTGGCACTGTCTTTTTCACTTTCTCTTAAAGTTTGGAGTCCTTCATTGGCGCGTACCTTCGCTCCCCTGACAGAGAGCCGTCTTGATGAGCACAGCGGCTCTGTTTCTGCTGCAGTCGGCAGACAACTGAAACACAAACACCAGGTCTGAACAAAGATTTAACGGGGTGTTCTTGGCTTATTCCCCACTGAACTGAGCCGATAATTTATTTTTAATAATTTGTCTTAAAAAAACCAAAAAAGGCTGAATTGACACAGCCCTTTGACAACTATGAGGTCTTCACGTTGCAGCAGCCAATTAAAAAAAACAACCTTTTTTCCATCCAGTTTTTAAATCCAAGGTTGAAATTTGGTATTAACCTTTACAAAAATATGCCAAACTACCATCCCGACATGGCTTAAGAGTCTCATTAGTTAAACTCTGCTCTCGGGTTAATAAGGGATTTGTGTTTAAAGAAATAATTAAAGGCTGCCTTTTTAATTGACTTGTCCTGGAGCCAATATGACATACATTAACTGACCTTATAGTCCTCTTCATAAATCAGTGAGCCGAATAATTTTACATTTATATCACTTGGAGCTGAACTAATCAGTAATCTCATTTGAAAGTGAATTGGTTGCAGTTTTGCAGTGAGCAGGTCTGAGCGCTCGTGTCTGCACCGCTGCTCCTACTGACTCCAGAATATGCTGCAACAATAGACCACAGAGGATAATTAAGCTTCATTAATCCGGCCTGGGCGATATATGTATATATAAATAGCTTATTTACATGCTGTTGTGAGTTGGGATACAACCATAAATGAATGAAAATGACTTTGTATCTTCATTTCCCCGGAGTTCCAAAGATCCAGTGGATCCTTGGAAAACCTCTCACAGCCAAAGCTCTGCAGGGATGATTAATGGAGAGTAACCTGATCACCAGTGCAGCTATTAAGTCCCTTCATGTGTGACCCGACAGCGCCGCCGTCTTCAGGTTGCAGCAGGGCTGCAGATTGTTGGGCTCATGTTCGGCGTCTGTGTCGGCATTGATATCAACTCATTCTCTCCACCGTCTTCACTATACAGTTGCTGGAGGATTATAAAGCAATGGTTGGAATGTTTTCATCCGCTCACTCTCAGCTGGAGATGAGGTTCTTCTACCAATCCCTCCCACAGGTGTCGTACAATCGTCCTCGGAACACTTTAAGAATGTTTAACGTTTATCTCGGAACGCAGTGACCCGCGGCGTCAGATTTTATCTCATTTGGAAACGTGGCGTGTTTGATAATCATTTTTAAACAGCCCAGCCGGCAGCGCCGTGCACGGCGGGAGAGGCGCTTCAGGACACGGCTCAACTCAGCGGGTGAAGTAAACACACGGACAGAGAAACTGGTAAACAAGAGCGAGATTGTCTCCACACTGAGATTTTCTAGCACACTTACATGTTTTTTATTTATTTTCATGCTGTCTGAATGATCAGACAAACCAGCAACAAGCATCTTTCATATTTAAAGTTCATTTAACTATAAAATGTGAGCGAAACCTTGGATGATCTAATTAGATTAATCTTTCCAGCCCATTTGCTGGTTAGTAATCATTAGTTGGAATGAAGAATATTTAGTTTAGTCATTAAAGAATCACCATGTGGTGAGAAATTGACTCTCATCTGCTGCTGAAGCCTCAGCACATTTGCCACTGTTTTATTAATGGTGCATAAAGGCCGTGCATCAATCCTGACGAGCAACGGCGAAGGGGTCAAACAATCCACCTGTCCTGAAAATGAGCCTGACCTGTTTTACATATGTCACATGACACCACTACGTTGTCATGGCACTCTTGAACGTGATGTCTCAATTGTCTCTGTTACAGAATGTCAACATCGATTGTGGGCACATACATCTTATTAAACCCTTTGTTATTTGTGGTTTCGCTTCAGTGAGTTTCTCGGTATTTGCCCACCGTGTAAAATCACCGTACCTGTAACATGAGGTGTCCCGGGAAGAGATGGTGCATGAAGGATTTGTAGGAAGTGTGTTCGGGTGTAGAAAGAAATAAGTCAGTGGTGCTCTGTTCTTGGGAGGCTCCTGTGGGGCTCTTTATTTGACTCATTTCAGATACTTGTGGAACCATGGCTGTGATTCAGGTAGATCTACAATCTCTGGAGCGTTTGGACCTGAGGCAGAGCCAAAGGCTATTTACAGCCAAAGGACTCAAGAAGATGTTGTTGTATTTATGTACCATTACAAACGAGGACGGTGCATCGTGTTCTGGTTTCCACCACTGTTTCAAACACACACTGAGGTTGAACCGTGGCCCTTGGAGTTTTCAAGAACTGTATTTGTCAGGGTTAAGCTCTCGTTTCTTCAGCGTTCAGAGAAATACAGGCTGTTACTGTGTGATCATGTGTTTATCCGTGTGAGCTCAATAATAAACTAGCAGCAGGTGGTCTTTTCCCACCTGCTACATGCTGCCTTTGGCTCCATGGTCGATGACCTTGAAAACAGACAATGAAAAACAGGCATATGAAGAAAACAATCAGGTTCAGGTGTACCAGATATCCTGTGCTTACTGTCCTCTTTTGTATTTTATTGCTCTGCAGACTTGGAAAACTTCAAGACACAGAGAAGGAGCTCTGTTTCAGTCCGTGAAGGCCAAGGAGTGGTTTTGCTGTGTGGCCCCCCGCCACATTCTGGAGGTAAAACAACACAGAGAGCATTACATAAATGATTATGTTGTTTTTAGGCGAGTTCTGACTTCAGTCCCTCCTGTGATTCAGTCTGTCACAGCTTTATTATGCAACTTCATCCAGCTCACACCTGAAATTGCTTTACAGAATCATCACTGTTCCGTATCTGTATTAGTAATATGCATGGATTAAACGGCATCACAGTTGTGCACTGTCTTTCTGCAGGTAAAAACCCACTTGCTTATTTTGGACACGTTATTCATGAAGCTGCTCCTTCCTCCATTAGCCTTTACTCTATTTTTGTTCAAATTCTATCTGTAGAGTAAATAAAAGGCACCATATGGCTGCTTTAAATCTAAATATTTTGAGGATTAAACTTTAATTTTGAAACAGTGCTTGTCATATTTTGTATTTGCAGCAGATGCGTCCCTTTGTAGAGTTTTTTAATTGTCTGGCTTAAGTTTCTAAATCTAACAGCTGCTTTGATTACACTCATTTATTTGACAGCCACCTAACAGATATTCTGTGACGGGAATTCCAGCACCTGTCTGCTCTGGGTAAAAACACCAGTTGCCTGCAATTGACTGTGATTGCCTGGAGCTGAATTCCCATGTGGAATTTTCGATTTATTTACAAGTGGCTCTGCTGATATGTGTGAATATTTGCTTTGTGAGCAGTGGTTTTGCTGACTCTCTCCATCTCCCTTTATATGTTGAAGTGAAGCAATTAAAAACCAATGGGGAGATAAATCCAGGATGCTGGGACTGTTTCAGGACACAAAAAGCCCCCTTAAGACCCTCGTCTCCTCAATATTCCACTGAGCTAATAGCGGCTGTCAATTTGCCGTCCATTTCGGTGGGATATTATCTTCCTCACCGTTGTAATTGTGGCTGGAGAGACTTTGTCATTCAGCTTGGATCATAACTCGTGCAAAAATCTGCTGTGGCTGATGGATATTTCCTCTATATTTATCTGTTCTGTCCCACATTTTCTTCAAGGATGTTCAGTTCTGCAACACTGTAAAAGAAACAAAACCTGATGACAACATAAAAACCTGTCTAATTGATTTGAAACACACACACACACACACATGTATACACCCCTGAAAACGTGTGTTGCAGCTTGAATCAAATTTTTACATGCTCATTTATAAATAGTATTATTATGGATTATGTCTTTAATATGAGAATATGTAAAAATTCTGCTAAACATAATCAAATAGAATATGACTGTGTATTTTATTGTATTATATAAGCAGACTTTATTAATCCCAGAGGGAAATTAGTTTTTACTCTTACACACATTAATAAACAGGAAGGATCATTGAGGGAGCTGTATCAGATGCAGCAGCTGCGCTCTGATCATATGGGGGTTCGGTACCTTGCTCAAGGACACCCGACAGTACTGCAGAAATGTCCCCACACCTCTCCTGCTACCACTTCATCAAACAGCCCACAGGTTGTCATTGCACATAAGTAAATGTTCTCAACTGACTCACCTTATGCATACAGGATTATCATTATTATTTCCAATTTTCACATCTACAAGTGGGGCTCAAACCAGAAACCCTCTGGCCCCAGCCCAGTCCCTACGCTACTGTTCTGGTAGAGCACCGTGCTTTATTAGGACTTTGAAAACCAATAACTGTTATGCAGCCACCTGCCCTTCCCTGAGAGGACCCCTTCACGTATTAACCAACCTCCGATCGTATGTGGTGTATTCAAGAAAATAGAAATCAAATTACCTGTCACCATATGTTTGCTGGGTCCTCATCCTGCCTGGATGGCTTGTGCATGACACCGTACGTATATTGTGGTAGCCTCCTTATTCTTATGTTATTAGCATGAGTGTGTTCAGCCTGTAAATGTGTGGCAACAGGAGCCATACTGATGTCTGAGCCAAATTGTCTGGCGTGTTTTGAAAGAGCAGCATATCTACTGCGAGCACCCCCCGAATGGCCGTGATCTTCACCCTACACCCGCTCCCTCACGCTGAGCCCAGCCAGGATGCTCTCTTTGGCCACCTCCGTCCCTCCCCTCTGCTTGTGTTGCTAGATAACATAAATTGGGCATAAAAAGGCGTTGCGTCTTTCGAGCCAAAAGCGGAGGATTGTCCTATGAGGACTGAGGAGCGGGCCCTCTCCACAGCTGCTGCCCCAGTCTTGGACCTTCCAGACCAAGGATGGTGGATGATGTTTTTGCATTCCTTTCCTCTCAGTCCCCTCATCAACTGTCACAGGGGTTGAGGTCCAAGAGTGGAGCACTTTTCTTTTTGCTTTTCTGGCTTGATGAAAGTCCATCAGAGGCCGTCACAGACCTTCTGCTGTCTTTGGTCCACTCGCGACAGGGTTCACATAACTGAACCGCTTTCAGCAAATTATGACCTGATATATGAATACATAATTAATGAGGTTTCTATGATACTTCCTGTAGAAGGATGCATTTACACCAGCGATATTTGTTGACATATATTCATGACTCAAGCGATTTCCCTTTTTTTCTTCCTGTATTATTTAGCTGTTAATATGATTAGCAGGAGACACCTTTCACATCTCCATGAGTAATCGCCTTCTACAATCCCACATTCAGTCACAATTCCTTGCTTCATCCGTTCGGGCACTTCAGCTCTCAGAAATAATCACGTTACTGTCACACACATCCATGCAGAGCCTCACGGAACGTTTTCTCCAATCAGCCATTTTGACGTAAAGTGGCCTCGGCTGCCTTCAGTGAGGAGAAACACCGGTGACAAGCAGCAGACAACATGACAGCAGCATGAAATGTGATAGTGTATTTGCAGGGAGAGACGAGATGACTGGAGTTTCTAATCAGGTATGAAAAGGTCAAAGAGGAGTCTGAGCGCAACACACACACACACACACACATACACACATACACGTCTCCCTGTTGAAGGGTGTCAGTGACATTCTTCTACAATCTCCTCTTAAGCTCCTTAAAATTTACAGTGCACATGCTTGTTACTACAGCTGACGTGTGTTCAGGTGGCTCCATGAGACAAAAGTCAGACGCAGACGGAGAAGCAAAGGCTGTGGAATAATAGTCTGCATGAATAGCTGCTCGTGGTTAGTCTGAAAGCACAGGTAAAGGAAGAAATGACCCCCTTTCCTTTGTGGACGTGGTCCCACCTCCATTTTCAGCAGAGCTGCAGTCAACAGTCGTGTCCTTAGGCTCTGCAGCGCTGCTACATAAACACAAATCTCTCAGCACCCCCAGGGATTTCATCCCAGATGAAATGCGCTGTCACTTGCTGTGCAAGTGGAAAAAAAACAACTGTTGATAAGTTGACGGCTCCTTTCACCGCACCCACAGTTGGCTAGCAGAACTCTGAGCCCTTGTGTAAAGCTGAAGCCCAGGTACTGATATTTGAACAGGTTCACTGGACCTCCGAACTCTTATTAACGTTCATTTCACACCGCAGATAAAGTTGACTTGGGTTTCTCTGGTTGGCAGGAGCCAACAGGCATTACGGTGGCCAGCGGTCCGGGAGTTTGTTGGATCTTTAATGGAGAATTATTGGATGTTTGAGTGATACTGTGCATGAGGCTTTCTGCACACTGTCGTGTTGTTGTGGTATTATAAAATGGAGTCCCAGTGACTATTATGTCAGATAACAGTATTCTGTGGAGGTCTTTATTGATGTTTTCTTTATCAAGCATACAAGACTAAGAGCGGAGACGCTTTATTTTTGAAAATACCAGCCTGTGATTGCAGGACCAGTGAGGATTCGAGCCCTCCCATGGTGCTCGAGGTAACCTGCTGAAAGAATGATGCAAGCCAGAGTCTGTGTGTTTCACTGAGTGTTGCAACCTTCTTCTGGGATCACACATTATAATCATAACACTCTATTTCTCAGGGGCTGATGTATGACTCAGTTACTGCGCTTGCAGGTCATAGACTTTTGTTCTGTTTCTGTTGGTTGTTCTGGTCAGGAGGCACGCACACACATATACACATATGCACACTCCCTTGTATTTCTATCATTAAGGGGACTTTCATAGACCATGCAATGCCCCCCTCCTTAGCTCACCCTAAACCCAGTTCTAACCTCAACCTTAAAATGTGTCTTAACCCTCAAATGGTCATTTGAAGTTGTGTCGACCAGTCAAAACGTCCTCATTTCAAAAGTATTTTGGTACTCTTAATGTTGCAAATACAGGAACCCCCTCATATATAAAAAAGAACATCTCTAAAGGAATAACAGCTACACAAACTGAGCAGGATTTATTCTTAAAAAAAAAAAAATCTTTAATGAATTCATGATGCTTTAATAGTATCTGATGCAATCAATCCAGGGTTTTAATGAATATGAAAAAGCTTTTCAAAATGCAACAAAAATGGGTCATATTACATCTAAATTGCAGGTTTCAGTGACTGAATCAACATATCTGACTTTATTGTCCGTGAGGTCACCTTGGTCTGCTTTGAAAACAGGCTTAGCAAGATTAGTGTCTGAAAGGTCCAGCTGTAAAGGTCACTCTGCATTTCACCGTGAAAGCCATCAAACACACACCCACACACACTTATTTATGAGTGAGTCCCAACAAATTGAATTTGTCCACTTGATTTTCATTTTCATTTTTTTGTATTATTATTTTCAACTCCTAATTCAAAATCACTTCTTTCATTTGCTATTTTTTTACTGCAAGAGTAAAAAATCCTGAGATGTCTTGATGAATAAGAAAACTAAATATTCAGATGTATGTTAAAAAGGTAAAAAACAAAAAATCTATCTGTTCTTGAGCTATAAACCAGATTTATGAAGCCTGTCCTGGCTCAGGAGATCTCTGGGAGAACAAACTGTGCTCTCTTCCAACACACCGATGCTGCTCTGAACGGAGTCAGTCTAAATTAATTTGCAGAGACTCATTAATTTCTCCAGCGTGTCGTGTAATCGGATCCATTAGAGAGTACCTGCTCTTCAGACAGTAGAGTCCAAAGTCAGGGCAGATCTGATGTGATGCAGCCTGCCAGTCCACATCTGAGCACGCTGGCAGATCCAGCTGCCGCCTACACAGTCACTCTGGATCTGATGAGCCAATATCCGAGCAC
Source organism: Takifugu rubripes (assembly GCF_901000725.2). Taxonomy (NCBI): domain Eukaryota; kingdom Metazoa; phylum Chordata; class Actinopteri; order Tetraodontiformes; family Tetraodontidae; genus Takifugu; species Takifugu rubripes. Next base: position 17,206,718 of record NC_042303.1, on the reverse strand, counting down.
GCCAGAAATATACCGTAGCAGCTACATCTGCAGGGTAAGAGATTGGATTAACATGAGTCCTGGTTAATAAACTAGCTTCTTTAAGGTGGGCTCAGTTGTCCTCATGTGTCACAGTGGATCCTCAAGACAAACTGGCAAAACTGCAGCTTCTACTTTAGTTTTCAAATCCAAGCGTGTTATCAGCCAGTGTGACCGAGTTCGTTCTGCTCTGCGTCTTGTTGCGTCTGGTTGTCTACATCATGCTGATGACCTCTATTTTGTCAGCAGGAGAGACCTTTAAGAAAATATTCAAGGCTGAGTGTTTCTTTTATGTTTCTCCACTTACTGTAGACTTTTCTATGTCTGTATGAGAGAGAGAGAGAGAGAGAGAGAGAGAGAGAGAGAGAGAGCAAAGATTTCCCCCAAGGCTTTAAGTACTGAGAACATGTGAATCCTGTCCGGGTCCAGGAGACAAACCCTCTTCTCGGAGCCTGAAGCAGCGTGTTAGCACGTTGTGGAATGACATCGCTGTAGTCCAGAGCAAGAAAGGTGTTCTTGGGTTTTCTGCTGAAAGGGAGGTTCTGGAATGTTAGTGAATGTGGGAGTCTTTTCCTCTGCTGTTTATGTATATGTTCAGTGTCTGATAGTGCTGCTATGCAGCAAAGGGACCCTTCATTTCCTGCAGCAGTTTATGTTGTAGATCACTGTATATAACAGCTGTTTACTGTGTTTGATGTTGCACAGTAATCCAGCCTGGCTATAAATTGTATTTACGCCATGGCGGCTGTTTTAGATTTCGCCTCTAGCCAGAACCCACAAACCTAACTACAGTACATGCGGAGACTGTCCGCTGTATCGGTTTATGTCGTGAACATTAGACCCAAAAACTTATATCTGCAGGAGCCAGAAGCTGACGGTATGTAAGTTGTGCAGCACCAGGGTAATAACTCTTCAGAGCAGATGATTCAATAAAGAAAACCGACTCCGATCTGTGGAGATAAACACTGTAAGCAAAACTACGTTTGCTTGTTCTCCTGATATGGCTGATAAGGAGATGAAAATGACCTTTAGCCTCTTGTTTGTGGAAAATAAAGGAAGGAAAGGAAAAAAAAGACGGGAAATGCGTGAAATGATGAATTGGATGGAGGAGGTTTTCATAAAGCATCACTTCTGCCTTTGTGCTCGTGTGGTCATGGAAAATGCTGATGGTGCAAAACACAGCAAGCGCACCAGGGCGACGGGCGCTCATGCGTGTTCTGTGTCATTTATTGCTTTAGATTGAGAAAAAACAAGACAACCACTTCATCAAAGATTCTGTTACTGGGGAAATAGTAGAAGTTTCAGATCTCTTTTTTCTGCTTGTAATGACATGAACTGTAATAAATCCAGTTCCATTTGCGCAGATGTTTGTACTTTTGATATACATCTTTTTTTGAGAGATTGAGCATTTTGTATAATACTCCCATCCCCCTGTTTTGTAACTGAATTATAAAAAATGCACTTTGGTTTCCCGCTGTATTCTTATAATGGTGAATGATGACACAGCGTATGCTGGAAATGCATCCAGACGCCAAAAGCACTATGATGTAATGGCATAAGTGCAGATCTTTTGGCAGATGGCGTCCTTATTAATTTTGTTGTTGTTCGTCCAGGTCATAAATATTGTCTAAATGAGTGTGTAGTGCAAAGCTCCCGCCCCCGGGGATGGTGTGGCTGTCGGCGTTCTGGGGCTGCAGCGGGAGGAAGAGAAGCAGGCTCGGGGTCTGCACTGTGTAGGAATTAATCACATCATAGAGGGAAAATAAAACGAAACTCATGGTTGATTTTACAAGTGTTCACATTTTGTTTTTCCTCTGGAAACAACAGTTGGCTGATGTTGCACCTTTTTATTTGTTTGGGTTTTTGTTTTTTTTGCAAATGCAGAGAAACCTCTTACTGCTAGTGGGTACGTGGTATGGCCATGAAAAAGATGGGAAAAGAATAGAGGAAAGCAGACTACAGACATGATAACATCATGCATGTCATCATGTGCTGAGTGACAGGATTATACCCCACTTCCCTTTAGAAGCTGACTGGCTTCCTCAGGTTCCCCCCTCAGCTCCTTTGTCTTCGTTCTCCACCTTTACGTTATCACGCAGCCGTCCGGCCTGGATTTGAGCTGTGAAAAGAAGCAGCAGACGTGTCTGACTTGCACATTTTGTTGAGCCTTTGAATATTCAGGGAGGTCTGTCCTTTGAAGCGGCTCCCGGGTCTCCTTTTGTGAGTGAAGCAGCTTTATTCATTTTGACTTATGCAAAGTGATCTTTAACCTGAGGTAAACCACAAAAGAACACTTCAGGGACTTTGGAAGTTCTCTCTCCAACACTACAGCATCCTTTAGAAATAAGGGTTTTAATGGACGGCCATGACTGTGTTTTATGTAATCCTTTGGTTCGTCTATTTAATCATAGATTTTATGATTTTAAAAAGGTCATTCTTTATTGGTCTTCTTGAACACCATGTACGTTTCAGCCAATAGATTAATACATTTTAAATTTGTAACAACCTTATTTTTGAAGCTGTTCCTAAATGTAAGTCGCCTACCTATAGATGTCTTATAAGTATGATTGACACATCGCTCTGTAGAGCCAAAGGTGGCGACAATCCAAGCGTCAGTCGGTATAGTCAAAAGTCTTGTGATTTTGGTTTCGAGAGGGCGGTGTGTGAGCCATAAAATCGGTGCCCTGGATTTTGCGCTGCAATTGTCCATCCAGCTGTGTCAGATATCCCATTATGCTTCTGCTCTTGGTGCCGCTCATGTTGTGCCGTGCAGCAGCGTGGGTTTTAAACATAGAATGAGAGCAGGTGCAGGCGTCGTGCAAGCGCACTGGAGAGGAAACCAACACAAACAACAAGCCTTATCCTGCCTTGAAGTGTTCCTCATCCCCATGGATGTCAGCTGTGCCAGCTTTTCCATGTGTTCACAACTCACGCAGCAGTCAATCCCTAACCACCAAATGGTGCCGCTGCACCGACTACATGATCTCCTATACCATACAGTTTACCTGCTCCATTATGTATGAGTTCTAGATCTGGCTGTGATAAATGGCTGAGCAGCAGGAGCAGGTGAACGCTAAGACTCTTCCAAGGCTATTATGTTTAATTGCCAATCTGCTAACAAGTGGAAGGGCTTGATTAAGCTCAGTAGGGGGGAAAAAAACGAAGACAAACTGCATAACGGACATTTAGGGTGGCACCAGAGGAAGAGCCGACAGCACATGATGAGCTACTTCAGTCACGTGAAGATCTCATTCAGCAGTAATCTCACGTGAACACACCTGAGCCGCACAGGGTTTAACAGATATTGCATCCAGTTCATTTGAGGCGGCTACTGAAAGAAAAATGGAGTCAGATTGTCAAATCGTTATGCAAACCACATCCCGTAGTTCCCTCCTCTTCATGAGGGCACCACACGTGCACTTCAGGGCTGCGTACTTTGTTGAAACGGCAGGACGGCTTTTATGTGGGGGTAGATTTCATTTCTCAGATGTTCCGGCAGCTGTACCGTCGTTACGATTTATCTTTGCGCAATCAAAAGATCATATCTGCGGTTGAATGATGTCATCGTCGACAGTGATGTAGCAGCTCATAGTCCTTTTAAACATTTTGAATTGATTATACTTCGCTGACGACATTACTCATACTGATGTGGAGCATTTGCTAATACAGTCGCTACAGTCCAATAGAGAGATGTCTTCATACTGGTTTAATTATTCCTCCAATGAGTGTAATAGTCAATCCACAGGCTGTTGGGAAATGTTTGTTTCCTTGTTTTGTAAGATAATTCGACCGGTGCGGCGTTTGATGAGCCATGTTTCGTATTCAGGAAGGACTCGTAACATAGCACAGACTCTTTTAATCACAACAAGAAAAAGAAATGATGGAAAAAGTCACTTGTGCAGTTGGAGCGTTGACAGGCGCGCTAAGATCCAAACCCAGTTATTGATTTTAGGGCTCTGACAGGTGCTTGAGAAAAATAATGCTGCACTTTCTGTGAGCGATGCTTCTGGGAGATGACGGAGGGCTGGGCTGGCGTCATAAGACTGACAGCCGTCTTCACGCCACGTGTCGCTCTTCCTTCCACCGACTAAGGCCGGCGATGACAAATCTGAATTTGACAACTTAAAAAATGAGATGAAAAGGTCACAAGAGTGTGTTTTTTATTATGATTATTCAAGAGTTTTATCTCAAAAACAGAAGAAGAAGAATGACCACATTTTCCTGTTTGATCAAAAAGTATGCAGAAATATTTAAAATCTGAATGGTACATGAATGGTACATGTACAAGATGACCTGCGTCCCTACATTTGTCTTTTCTCTCCACCTCTGTCCTCAGATTAGTGTCATGTGCAGGATACTCTCTCCCTGACTGTAAATTTCCATTTCCATCCTATGTCTTCGCCAGATCTGGTATTTTCCTGGATCTTCAATGAGTACCCGACCTTCGTGAAGCAGGACACCCGTCGCTTTATCTCGCAGGAGACGGGGAACCTGTACATCGCCAAAGTGGAGCCCTCAGACGTGGGAAACTACACCTGCGTGGTGACCAACACGGTCACCAAGACCCGCGTCCAGGGTCCCCCCACGCCACTGGTGCTCCGCAGTGACGGTGAGACACGGCAGTGAACATGCAATTAACATGCACAGTCACATGACACTGAGGTCATTTTTTTGAGTTTAGTAATTCCTCCAGTGCTTTTAATCTGCTACCTTGATTCTTTTACAAGCCAAAAATATATATCCAATCAAGCAAGGTGAGGACAACATATATTTTCATGAAGACATTAGTTGAAATGTAAAGGTTAATTATTTCTTTTTTAATTAATTTGAGCATGTCCTTTAGCATGTGGATCTGATGCTTTAGGCTGGCCTTATCAAGACACTACGGAGGAAAAGGTCATTGTCAGAAAGTAATCTAATTGGAGATGTTGTTCACAGACACATGCTTCCTACCAGATCCAATATAGAGCAGTGCAGGAAATATGAAACTAAAGTTATTATCAGGAGAAATGTCTGCTGTGACATTTATCTGGGTCTTTCTCTTCCACTTAATTGCAGCAAGGGTAAAAAAAAAAAAGCTGTTAAAAAAGGAAAAACAACCTTGGGCATTTTGTCTAAATCTAGCCGCGATTTTTTGGGTTTTGAATGGAATCATCACATTTGAACTGAATTCCATGAACTTATTATTAATTTAACAACATTCTACATTATTGTATGTGTTTTTAATGCATTATTCAGTAGAAAAATAGGCTGCAGGCACATCCTGGTCCTGACCAGCTCAAAACACCAAGGTTATTCACAGTTAGACAATAAAGGTGAAATTTTAAATTAAATAAACATTCAGAAAAAATATTTGCTTTTGTTATTATGGCAGAAGAAATTACTCTTTGTGATACAAAGGAATATTTCTCCGAAGACGTTTTATTATTTATTAGTAAAAAGAAGGTGCTTACAGGTACTTCATTTTTTCAAGTTGATGCCCATTTTAAGGTTTGTTCTGAACTAAGATGTGGTAAATGAATAAAGTGTGTTGTGTGTCTGTTGTCTGCACCTCTGGGGCTGCTTGTGTAACCAGGGTGACAGACTAGCATAGAGCGATGCACTGAGACTATTTTAATTGTAACAGACTGAACGATGATGAATGAAGATGAATTAAAATTGATTTGAAAGAAACATTTAAAGTGGAAATAATACATACAATACTGCATGTGTTTCAAATTTCTAGCAATTACAATTTAATGGCTCATTAGAAACGCAACAACCAGCTCGTCGCAGTGGTTTTCTTTGCATTTCCCTTCCTTTTTTTTCAAATGTGTATTTTGGATGGATGTGGTCAGGGCTGCCAGCATACACTCTGAACAGGTGTCCGCTACAAAAGGTTATGGTATGAGACAATTATCCATCCTCTTCCACCTGTCAGCTCTAAATGGCTGATAGGGATGTGGTTACATTTCAGTATGAGACAGTTGTGATAAGGATCTGAATTAGCTTTCACAGTCATTTGGGGAGCCGTCCCGATAACACATGCCTCACCAAATCAGTGAGATGAAATTGGCCTGTTTCCCCCATCTCCAGAGCCATTTGTGCAACACTGCCCTGAATTACAGCAGAGAGGGAAAAGCCATTGTCACCCTGCAGAATGAGAGAGCCTTAAAATCGACATTGTGCACCCAGAATTTGCACATCTAGGGAAAATGAAGCAAACCCCATTTCAAATGCAATAAAACATTGCACCTTGCCGTCATTTAAGCTACGGAAAAGAACATGCGCGTGTGCTTTGCCACAACATTTGACGTTCCAGTCGTGATTTATAAATTACTCTCTGTCACATCACCAGAGCGCTCACGTTCCAGCCTGCTCCTTTATCTGGAATTTTAGCATGCACAGCAGCAATATTATAATCCAGCAGAGCTGCTTCACTGACACTGAATGGGATGCTTTGTAGACACAGTAGCAGCACCCAGGGGGATTTTATGGGCCTATTTTTCTGGTTCATAGCTGTTATCACTGCGACAAGATGAAACTCATCTAGATGTGAAAGCTCAAACCTTCCATGAATTCTCAAAGCATTTCCCCCAACACTGCAAGGTGTGTTGCATGTCCACTGGAACAGTTTGGTGTTTTTGGGTTCAGTTTTTTTTTATTTTGCCTCATTCTTTTTAACCAGAGTGTGTTCCCGTGACGGCACTGGAAGCATTCCCTCCTGCTCAAAACATTTCAACCGGTAGTAAAAAGCTTTGCATGGGGAAAAAGAAAAGTTTCTGCATTTATTTTGCCTGACTCACTGCTTAAAAAGAGAACTTTTTCCTCCCGTTATTGCATGAATGATTGTGTTCATTTGTATTCCTCTCCCAGGTGTGATGGGTGAATATGAGCCAAAGATTGAAGTTCAGTTTCCAGAGTTTGTTCACGTCGCCAAAGGATCCACCGTAAAGCTGGAATGCTTTGCTCTGGGAAAGTAAGCTGGCACCCATGAAGTGCTGGGATATGTTCCCTCGTCGCTTTATATGTAAAAGCCAATCATACATTTTAAAGCCGTTAAAACACAACGCTACTGAATTGGATACTGGATCTTTCTACGGAAGTGGATATTTTTACCCGTTAAGATTTTATTGAAGTAATATTGGCTAAGTTCTCCATGATGATGGAACTCTACCAGATGCTGATTGAAAAACAGGAGTCTGCACCAGGAGAGGCCTTAGATCTGCTGCTCTCCACGGTCTTATAATAATGTCACTGCTCAAATCTGTGCCCACAGGGATCTTTGGCTGAATAACTAACCTATTAGCACTCAGATGTCTGAATTCATAAGTCTGTCTTCTGCTGTTTTCTAAAAGTTAGATTTGATCCTGCAAATGTATTATTCAAATTTCAGTCGAAGTAGTTGTAACTAGATTAGAAGTCACGGTTGTGCAGCAAATCTTTCAGAGAAATTGAAATAGTGTCTGTTCTCACAGCCCTGTACCATCCATAAACTGGAGGAGGGTAGATGGTGTGTCGTTCTCCAGGAAAGTGGACACGAGGAAAGCCAGCGGCGTTTTGGAAATCCCATATTTCCAGCAGGAGGATGCGGGCACATACGAATGTGTGGCTGAGAATTCGAGGGGAATGAACACAGTGAAAGGAAAGCTCTCTTTCTATGGTAGGTGATCCTGACGTGCATGAATATTTGACCAGCGTGCACCACATCTGTCAGACCAGCTCAGACTGAGATGCATCCACCAACAGACACAAGCAGCCTCATAAAGTCCCGGGCATCAGCAGAGGATCAGGGCGCGTACACGAGGAGGGAGGCTCTTTTTAATGCCACATCAAAATGATTAAAGGCTGTCGGCCATGATGCCTCTAATATTTTGATCCAGATTAAAGGAGGGATGTGGTTGATGTGGCTGAGCCCTTGAATGTGACCTTGTTGGTGAACCTCGTACTGGGTGACGCCAGATGGTATCATGATTGACGTTGAAGTTGACTAGAGATCAAACCCTTTTCAATGTACTATACATAGAAGGGTGACACATATGTCAAGGACATAATCTGCACAGTAGGAACTGAATCCGTGAAGAGGGCTTCAAAGACAGGCATTGAATTCTATTGCAACAATCTGTATTTTATCAACAATATAGTCATTTTTAAAACTACAGGGTTGAGTTTGACATGGATGCCACATTTGACGTGGGTAACCTGCCCAGTCTTTGTGAGCAGTATAAAGATTTTAAAGTACATATTGTCGTGTGGGTAATGTCTGTTTTATTGGTCACATTTATTTCAATAACATAAGAATAAAGCAGAAATCTTCATAGTGGCAGAGACAGAGTCTGCGTGCAGTCCTGAAAATAATGACGAGTACGACTAAAGACACACCAATTTGTTGATCAGCTGGGAAGAAGAAAGATCCCCTGTGGTTAGAAGGAAGTAAACATGACTTCTGTTTTGTACCATGTTGATTCCAATTTAATGTAAGATTCCAGTGGTTGGCAGACAACCCCGCGTTGTTTCTTTATCTTACGCCACCGATTTCCCTCCCACCTTGGTCATTTTCTCTCCTTCTCATTGCTCCCTTTCATGCTGTGTCAACTGTCAAAAATAACTCATTTGGGGCATTAAACCATTTGCCATTACTTACCACCGCTCTGAAACCTTGGGGCTCTCTGTCTTCTTGCTGTTCTCAGGCAGGTGATAAAAATCAGTAATCTTATTTTCAACTCCCTTCGCATTAAGCCTTTGAGACATTCGTCAGCAGTGTAAGCCAATGGAGGAATCAATAAGGGAGTCTCTTGTATTTCCAAGCAAGCTAAAGTAGGGAAGGAGTGTTGCATTCTGTTCGACAGGACAATGTGATGGTGTTGCTTTGTTATGGCACAATGCTCATTGTGGACACCTTCTGTGAATTTCTATTGCCACATATATATTTAAAAAAACAAGCTGTCCAGCTTTAGTCCCACTGCTAAAGCGACACACAACCAGTCAATGTTCCCCTTCCAACAATAAAAAAAAAACATGGACTTGGTGATGTTGATGGTCCTACAGACCAGATTTTCGTCTGGGTTCCTTGTTAAGGTTTGTTCTACTCAGGGGAGACGTTAATGCAACCCCCCGTCAGGTCAGTTCCCCTCTATTGTGTTCACATTTGTGTTTCTGCAGATTCGCTTCTACATTATCTCATTCTGGTTTCACTAACAAGGCTAATTCCCATCTCTCTCCTGCCTCTTGACGTTTGCTCTGATTGTATGCGCATTCGGCTCAGTGTGGTCAGAGATGGGCTGCCTGCTTCCATTTGGTAAGCTTTGACTGCAAGTCGATACGTACGCTGCAGGTGAGGGATGGAGTGAGGGTCCCTGGCAGCGAGGACAACAGCAGAACTCGTGATATGTTCTGTGGGTGGGGCGGGATCTCACTGCAGTAGCTTTGAATCAGATTTAGTCTCGCTGAGTAATTGAATCCGACATCTTTTCACGTAAACGTCTCTACTCGTGCATAAAGGCTTAAACTGCTGGTAGGAAAGATGTCACACTAATTCAATATTATAAGGCCAAGCAACAGCAATAAAGAGGTTAGTATAGATATGGCATTGCCTTGGAACAGAGGTCTTTCTCAGATGATGTACAGGAGCAGCAGTTCTCAGACAAAGAGACTGTAACCTTTTTTATCCTGAGCACAGATGGCAGCCGCCCAGCCTCCGCTCAAGTTAAATGTTAATGGCCTCAGTGCACCTCGCGCTGCAGCCCCGGTAGCTTTGTGGCCAATGCTTGCACATGTGATCCACAAATACAAATACTTTTTGATACTAGCCCAGATTCTGGTATGTGGGTTTCGCAGGAACGCAGCAGAGAAGACACAGATAATTCTCAGATACACAATGTGAGCAGACCACTACACAATTCTTCTTTTGAGGCATCATTTCACTCCAGAGCTAATAATAGCAGAATTGGACTGCTACTGAAAAGCATCCACAAAGGTCAGTCCTTGAGAGCTCCTTAAATGTAGTCCGTGCAGCACAAAAGTGCAGCAGGCTATTCCTCTTGTCCTGCCGAGTGGCCTTACACGAGGATGAGAACAGGTTTGAACTTCACGTTACTCAGGCTGCACAAAGCCCTGTTTTACTTTACACTTGTTTGGGTTTCATCATTAACAACCTCGAGTTACTTGCAAGAAAGAGGGAGAATTCCTAATAATTATACCACCACTTACTCCCATTGCATTGAATGGGTGGGCTGCCTTAAAAAATGCATGATGCATGAAAGGAAGCTGCATATGTGGGCTTACATCAAATCTGAGACCAAACTCTGAGAGCATACCGTTTCTAAAGAACATCCTAATAATAGGCATTGAAAATAAGATTTATTTTCTCCTCAGTCTTTCCAAGCCTCAATAGATCCAACCACTCTGCCCTCATGGAAAAAAATACAATGATGATTCACAGGAACAATGTGTTGCAGAGATATGTATTTATATATGTATTTTGAGAGTCTGTGGAACTTTTGGTTTGGCTCATTTGTGGTTAATTTATAGTTGCATGAGTCAATAACCTACTTTTTTTCTGCTTTCAGCCCCTCCTCAACTCATTGAGAAACCCCGAGATGTCCAGAAGCTCATTGATGATTCGTTGGTGTGGGAATGCAAAGCCACGGGGAAGCCGAAGCCTTCTTACAGGTGGATGAAAAATGGCGAGAATCTGGAGCCGTCGGAGGTGAGTTCTGACCCGCAGGAGCGCAACTTTAAAATAAAAGACAAATTTGCCTCCAGCATGAATTACAGCAGCCCTGCCACGAATACCTCCGGCGGCGTCTGTGCCACTGCGTGACGAATGAGTGCAGGCGTTTCCGCTGCTTTCAGAGCGTTTCCGCTGCTGATTGTACAAACTGAATTACCTTTTATTACCGCCCTTTTCATCAAAACTGGAGACGAACCTCTAAACAGAATAAGTATTTCAGCTAGACTTTCAGTGATCCTAGAGCTTCTTCAATCTTCTGTTAAATCTCCCTTCACCAAATGCTGTTATTAATCCTGTGCCACCAAAGATGAAATGAGAGTTTCTTTGTATAAATACTCCATAGCCTACTTTCCCATTTTGGCCCGCTGCTCTCTCTGAATTCCCATTATACTGTTGCTACAATGATAAGAGATGAGCCTCCAGCAGCTCCACCCAGTTTACTTGTATTGTATATCAAAGTCTTGGCATTTGCAAACATGTGGCTTCATGCATCATGTTGGATTATTATATTGGATTCTTTTGCCAGCTTGTTTAGTAAAGATTGATCAGACACTCGAGCGCAGCTTGCACCTGATAAATAAACAGCCATTATGTTAATTTGCTTCATTATGCAAAAAGGGGACATACGCATTGGAGAATATAGATTAATTGTTGGATGTTCTACATGTTTCTTGAGTGAAGCTCTGACTTGAGGCACAGCGAAGCCTTATGATATGCACACTTGGTTTGTTTTTACAGAATTCTAATCACCATTCTTGTGAAAATGTTTTAGCTTGGTATGTAAAAGCTATTAAAAAGATCGCATATTTTATATCATCTTTAGCAGCTTTGATAAGTGTGCAGTGATAATTATCAGTGCACAGTTCATCGCCACATTCCTTTTGTGTATGTATCCTGTTAATGTCACCTTCCGCCTACTCGCTTTTTTTCCCTGAACTCAATGCCATCAAATGAAAGTGCTTCTTTTTTCTTTTTTTTCATCTTTGAAAAGAGGCAAACCTCCACATCCAACTCTCTGGATTCAGAACTGTTGGCGGATGACTGAAGGTTGCAGCAGCTGCAGTTTCTCCCATAGAAATAATAAATGGTCATATTCTGCACGCATGGGTGAACGGATTAATCAGCAAAGGTGTTGCTTTGTTTGAAATGCCACCATTAACCACAGAGGCTTAATGAGTGGAAGAGGGAAAGGTCATTGGCGTAGGGAGCTGTGGGGAGAGGATGCACCATTTGTTGTTATTTATTACAGTGAATCAACCCATCAACTGGACTTGTGGTTCACTCAAAGTTAATTCCTTTAGGACTTTTTAAACATAGCCAAGTTGAAATGATAGTGGTTTTCTATGTTTGGAGACATTCATCTTGCACATTGGACCTTTAACTCCCCACGGTCAACATTTAAATAGCACAATTATTAAAGCGTCTGTTAAAGATCCTTCATTATGGTGTTTCCGGCATTGGTGCAGCCATTGTTTTTTGACTATTTCTACTCAAAGAGCTTCACTCTGCTGGCTTATTGACACTGGCTGCATGCCTGAGGGACAGTATATTGAAAGGAAACAGGATTTATGCTACTTAAAGGGGCCACCATTCCTGCTTCACTGTAGCATTTTAATAGCGCTGGTGAGTCTGAGATGTTACTGCCCAAAGACTGAATTCTCTCTTTTCGTCAAGTGGAGCAAATAGGCTGAGATGACTGTTTGTTCTTGCTATTGCGAAAGTACCGCTTATGAGCAGTGAACGGTGCCCTCGCTGTGCATTTCTTCACTTTGCTTTTACCTATTTTTCTTTTCCATCTTTCAATCATCAGATTGGTCTACTCATTCTTGTTGGCAATCACATTGCCAATCATCTTCCTTCAGCATAAGGTGTACAGATGGTCCCCCCCCAGGTCCCGGCATGAAAAACTGCTGATTTGAGGGGAACGTCATGCTTAATTAATAGCAGCCATAAATGTGAGAGCTTTCCATGCTGAGACTGATATATGCCACCATTTGCCTCCTTAGCCAGCAGGGATATTCGCCCCTGCACATCCAGAGTGTTCTGGAAATTCCGACACAACCTGCTCAAACACAGGATTAGGTTGTGATATTCCAGCGAGGACAGCCTCGCTTTTCATGTGGCGGTACCTTAATCCTTCCCCACTGGGACTGCAGTTCAGGCCTACTCAGACACCCCGATGGAAATGGATTCTAATGATATTAAGGGTGAACACGAGGAAAACGGGAGATGAAGGGCATGAAGGCAGAACACGGCACAGAAATGTTGAAGAGTTCCATTCTGAGGTGAAGGTGTTGTTTGTGAACATCATAAACAGCAGTGCTGAAGGTTCTGCGCAACCGTGTAAACCAAGCACCCTGCCTATCTAGCTGCATCGCCACTCCAGGATAATATCCCCTTCTCCTGCTGAGAGGAAATGAGTCCTGCCATACAGTCGTAGATATAAATAGGGCACGGTTTTATTTCACTCTCATAAACATGCAGATTGATTAGGGTCATTTTCCGCAAGCCTGCCTGCATCCAACCAAGCCTTTCCCTCCATTAGTGATGAAAACCTAGATTTATTGCCACGTCTGTCTCTTCCAGACCATAATTCACTGGTCCAGTGGCTGGATGTTTTAATGTAGATGAGAGTGCGGAATAAGGTAATATTAAGGTCCTGCATCGCTGTGTTTGCAGGAACGCATACAGGTTGCCAACGGAGCCTTGTCAATCAGTCGTTTAACCCTGTCCGACACGGGAATGTACCAGTGTGTGGCGGGGAATAAGCACGGTGAAGCGTATTCCAACGCAGAGCTGCGAGTCATAGGTAAGACCCTGCCAATGTGTGTGTTGCCCATGCTGTTTTGGAATGTAATGCATGCATAAAGTGTGTGTGTTGGCAGTTGTAGAAGTCATTTGTGTATGTTCACGCCTCTGTTCAACACTGCCAGATGACCTCCGGCCTCTGTCTTATTTGCCTCTAATTGGAAAGCATTAATTAGAAGACGGATGCATGAGGCTGACAGTGATGTATGCCAAGGCAGCTTTGCTCACTAGCCTCACCCATCTGCCTTGTCATGACTGTCACTCTCCAGCTCTTTACTGGCAGCAGTTCTCATTCACTATTCATCCCCCAACTTGTCTCATCTTGATGATACTGCTGATGGATATCAGCCTCCACAGACCAAGACTTATAGAACAAATTCAAGAGTAAAGGATGCCAAATGGGGACAAAACCTAACACTTGTGGAGCTGAAAATGGAGCTTAAGTAATTCATGTCCAACAGTTTTACAGAAATAATGAGATCTGAGATAACCGTAATACCACGACTTATCAGCCATGTTTTTCTAACTGTGCAAACATTTCTGGCTTTAACATTCAGCTCTTTTCTCAGCTGTTGCTCCAGACTTCTCTCAAAATCAACTAAAGAGCCAGACGCTGGTGAAGGCGGGAGGGGACGCACTAATCGAGTGCAAGCCCAAGATGTCTCCTTGGGGTGTGGTGTCATGGCGGAAGGGCAGCGACCCACTCAGAGAAAGCAACAGGTAACGCTAATGTTACACGTTTTGTCCTTGATCCAATGATGGGGTGTGCTGCCTCTGCCATCCAGTGTCCATGCGATGGACATTTCTTTTGTTTGTGACCTCTGTGGTGTCGCCAAACTGTGGCAATGAATGGAAAATGCATTGAGACTGGCCAGAAAACTGGCTTGTTTGACTGGCCCTTTTACCTGGCTTCACAAATCTTCATGTCTTCATCTTCAGATGCAAAGGAAAACATTCCTACTTTTGTATGTTCCTGTGTTTATCATTGTTACAGTTACAGAAAACCTTTAAAAGCTGCCGTTAAAAAACTTTACCGCGGCATGTCCCTGGAGAAACTTTAGGGAGCACTAACAGACATGCTGACGGAGCAGTGGTTAATGGGGTTTGGCTTCTTTATCTCCAGATCTGTAGAGGTGGCCGCTGACTGAGAAAATTCAAAAGAGCTAATCGAGTATTTTTCACCTCTATTTATCACCTCAGGAATGAATAACTTACCAAAAAATCCAGTTGTTCGCGCGGGGCTTGTTTTCTTCTCACGTGTCCTTTTGAAATGATCTTAGCATGGCGCCATGTTTGACCTCGGAGTGGACCCCACTTGATGAATTGCATTTGCACATCGGTCGGAATGAAGTAAGAAGTCTTGCCTGGCCGTCTCCGTGCAGATAGGGGTCATCCATCGGGTGTCACCATTCTAGCATGACTCTGCTCGGGGCTTATGTGCACGGTGACCTGCCAACCTTTGCATATATACAAAACTCTGTTGTTGCTTGTCAAACAAAGTGCCTGGAATTTGCATAGTGGACTCGCTGCTGCTGCCCTTCACCTGCCCCGGGCCATCTCCATCACCCTCGTCACCCAAAATAGCATGTTGGCTATTTGGGTAAAAGTTTACAGACTGCCACATTAAATCAGCACAATATAATGAAGAGTTTACCTGAGAGCCTTGTTGCAGCTTCTTCAATCGCATCTGGTTGAATCACTCATGCTGTTTGATGGTGCAGAACAGTGGTTAAAAGAGGTTTCTGGAGTGAATGCGGTTTTGATTAAGCTCCCGTTGTTGGTTCATTTAGGCGTCTGTGGCAGAGATCGCAGGTGTGAATTGTGATCCTGAACCATATAAAACAACCTGCAGATGAGGAGCTTAAGCTGCTTATGTTATTTCTACCGTGCCCGTAAATAACAACCATCTCTCTGTCCTTTCTTCCAATCTCTGGCTAATCTACACAGCAGCCCCAAATATTTGCTTTATATTAAAGTTTAAGCTGCCAAAAATAGCAAAAGATAAGCAAGAATCAAGAGAAATACTTGAGCTTTGGCATTTTTAAAGATAATACAGGCTGCTGAGTTTGTCGAAAGAACATAATGAAACAACTTAGTTGTCAGTTTGTATTTTTCAGAAATATTTCTATTATATAATAAATGAAAACAATTATTTTGGCTGAATATACATCAGTTAATTGGCTCAAATAATGAAGGATGAAGCACAATTAAAATATAAATGTGTGCTCCTTCTATCGTCTCTCATGTCTCTGATCTACAATATAGGTCCACGTGTCCTATGCCGCACCAAGGCCTAGAAAGGCACCTGTTATTGTATTTATTAGCGGCCTTGTCTTTCAAATAGCTTCCATGTAATAGCCGTCCTGCATGTCGGTCGACCACAGCATTCAATCCTTCGCTTGTTGTGAAAATCAAAATCAAAAGCCTTCACAGATGTGAGCCAGAGACGCGCTTGGGTGAGCAGCAAATAATGAGACAACCAGCATGCTGCTCTTCCACATTACCTGTCTGATGAGCGCAGAAGCAACGTTTCGTGCTTGTCAACTTCTTTTTTTGTTTGTTTTTTGTAAAGTAAATGTGATTGTCTGGATGTTCAATCTGTGTGTGTGTGTGTGTGTGTGTGTGTGTGTGTGTGTGTGTGTGTGTGTGTGTGTGTGTGTGTGTGTGAGAGTGTGTGTGTGTGTGTGTGTGTGTGTGTGTGTGTGAGAAGATTAATTGCCTTAATTGCATTAAGACTTTGGTGGAAAGTGAACCGGTGTCACCAGCTGGGTAATCCATCTTCATAGCTGCAGCCCCATTTTTTATTCTTTTTTTTCTACAGAGCACCACTAGCAGGGTTGGGAGGGTCCTTATCTACCCTAGACAAGCCTGCAGGGACAAGGTTTAGATGACATCAGCTGAAACAAAGCAGCTGAGAGCGCAGAGCAAGTCTTGCTGATGAGTGTAAGCGGGCTGCGCCAGCCACGGAACAACACGCCACCTCCATCCGTAGGTGGCCGCAAGACATCGAGTTTGTTAGTCAACTCATTAGAGCAGACGCACTCAATCAGCTGTCCTGTCGTGTGTCGCCCCAGGATGTTCTGTTCCCGATAACTGCCTCCTGCCTTTATTAATATCTTACTTTTCTGCGCTGCCAGACATGCAGATATTCACTCCTGAAATTTCAGCCTTTCCAAAAGCGTTTTTATCAGCAGAGGGTAGCGCTAAAGCGCTCTGGGTGTGGCAGGAACAAATCCCCCCCCCCCTCCCTTCTGTTGGAGGCGCTCTCATGCTGCAGCGTGTTCCAGCTTAAACATGTGACCTTGTGCACATGGGGCTTTTAAGCTCCGGTCCCCACTTATCCTCCTCTTTAGGACACGGTCAGATATGAATCATGTTCTCTGTAGCTCTGACAATGTCAAGCAAAATCAGCCGGGGCAGTTTGCTGCAGATACTTTGTTTTTAATAGTATATTTTTCACTGTAGGTCTGCAGATGTCCCGAGGAGGCAGCTCATGCTCCTTTATGGATATTAATCACTGGAGAGTTTGGTACCCTAAGAAAAAAACCACTCACCTGTAGGTGCACAAGAGAGGAAAACTTAAATGTATTTACTGTCTTAAATGAGCAGGTGTTGTAAATAGGATGCAGATCTTGTTTCGGTAGTCAAACATCTTCTGATGTTTGATGACATTAAATTAGAACCTTATGTGTTCAAGCTTTTTTTCCCCCATTTAACGGTAATATAATTCCATTTCTCCATCAGCGTCAAGGCAAACATATTTGCGGAGCGGCTCAGATCGCTGCTGCAGCAGCGTGCTGTTGGGAGTGTAACCGTTTGAGTGACACCTTTGAACAAGGTTAGTACAGGAACCTTGTTGCCAAGGTAACATCTCTTCAAAGTTTCATCAGCTCCATCTTGCACAAGATTAGTGGTTTCACACAGCTAAAGACGTGCAGTCCTACAGCAGAGACACAAGAGGATGGGAGCCCGAGATCGTATAGTTTCAAGGAGCGTTTTATACATCACATAACTTTTTATTCCTGGAACAGTGCAGAATCTCTCCAGTGTTACCAGTAAAGTAGCACTGGATAGTTTAAAGTTTAAATTCACTGAATCAAATTTACAATAAAACATTCAGTTCCGCTGAAATGGTCTCGGTCTTAACAGCTCGGTTGGCCAGTGGTCAAAAATAGTTTCAAATGGTAGCTTTGCTTGCAGCACGACAAAGCTGAAGCACTATCTTGCTGGGAAACAGCCCCTCCTCTGTGGTTCAAAGCATCTAAATCAACATTCACGCTGCGCTGATATAAAAAAAAAGATCCGTCACACATTTTAAATAAATGAAATGAAGCTGCTATTTGACAGGGAAGCGGCAGACAAAGGACACCGGGGATGTTTTCAGTCGAGTGGCCAGATGGCTCAAATGTTGTGCATCGCTGGACAGTGAAAAAGTGTGTGTGTGTGTGTGTGTGCGTGTGTGTGTGTGTGTGTGTGTGTGTGTGTGTGTGTGTGTGTGTGTGTGTGTGTGTGTGTGTGTGTGTGTGTGTGTGTGTCCAGGGTGGGATGGACCTGTGCGCTCTTCTTCCTTTTCAACAGTCAACAACCCCTTATTTATACAGTATTTCTCTCATTTTTAAACCTAAAAAACCATTTGATTCCTGATACGAGCCTAGATGATCCATTGTTGTTTCAGCTGTTTTCTCACATGTTGCATATCAAACGATGTCAAACGTGGTTTATTTGCTGTGGACAAAAGCGTCTCGTTCCGCGTCGAGCAGCTTGAGATAAGTGGATCACGTGTTTCTCTGAAAACAAGCTGCTTGGAAAGTGGCCTAAATGCGAGCCATCTTTCTCCCCCATATTTCCTTTTTTTAGGACTTAAAAAAAATCAAGCACATATAGGCAGACTTTTAATCCGGCTTTTTGACTTTTGCCAAGGTATAACACGAGTTGAAGAGCACGGGGGGACACGAATCAGTGCTCCTGTGAAATTACTAGTGCGAGATGCTCCGTGACTCATTTTCTGCCTGGGGCCTTGTGGAAATGATCTGCTTGCTGTGTTTAAAGCTTCAAATGCTGTAGGTACAAACTCTAAAGGACAGGTTTTTGAGCGGCTCGCTGATTTAAAGTGAGCGACACCGGAGGCCGTCTCTATGTGGTCTGGATGCTGGTTAGTCTGATAGCATGAGCAAAACAACACGAGAGATTGGCCCGGTTCCATCTGCAGCCGTTCCCACTGTGGATCTTACATGGCTGCGACACTGGCAGGGTAAATACGGGTGGCTGTCACCTGAAAGAAGAGATCTCTTGCAGAGTGATCTGCATTTATGGTCAATCTGCTCTGGCAGGCTCTCTGCAGAAAGCCTCAGAGTCAGGAGAACGCCCAACCCTGCTGGAGGAGCCAGAGCAGCACATTTGACATTCCTTTATTGCATATCTCCTTCCCGTTCAGTAGTGCTTTTGCTGCCTTCAGAAAACTTTCTAAAAGGGTTCCGTCAAATGTCCCTGAGTTTGACTATGGGAAGGGCTGATAAGCCCCTGCAGGTACAGGTGTGTTAATAAAGATGGTAATTAAATGATTCCTGGTCTGCTTTCGCTCAGACCCATCCTGCATGCTGTTAAAGCTATTAAAAACATTGTTTACATTGTTTAAATGTCACTTCACATTTTCCTCACCAGATCTCTAATTTCCTCATTTGGCTCTAATTGAACATCTGCTGGTGAAGTGGAGTTTTAACTCTGTGGAGGATAGTTGTGCCCAAGATGAACACTGAAAGGCTGTGTGCCCAGAAAGACCTCACTCATTGCTTTACCTACTGAAAATAGGCTACAGTCTGGACAGCTAACTGCCTCTTTTCATTTGGATTTGGCCTGCACCTCTCCATCCAGGCTGTGGGCCACATGAGAGGTGCACGGGTGCTCTCTCTCCTGAGAATGGGAGCAAGCCAGAGATTAACGCTTTGCTGATCCTGCAGACAACGTCCGATCCTGTTCAGTGGCGCTTGCTAGCAAACACATCCACATAGCAGATTAAATGTTTTATTTATCCAAACACGTCTCAGAGCTAGGGCTGCTCAGGAGGCAGAAATAATCTCGGTTGAACCTCAATCTTCATCCATTTCTGTAGAAGGGCGGACAGCAAATGTTGAGCTTCGTTAGCTGGAAAAGCAAGGATGTTATTGGACGTGCAGTTTATAACAGAGCATCTAAATATGTTCAATTATATTTTGATACCGAGACGCAAGTTTGAAATCCAACGGTATGTTTAGAAGAGCCGTGGTGAAGGTCACTCAGCTTCAGTGACAGATGAATATTCCAGTATTTATCCGTTTGTGTTGCACATGGCTGTGCTGGGCTAGTAGCAGCGGGTTAACATGATAATTATGATAATTATAGTCAACGCTGTAGGATACATGGGCCTTTAGAGGTATAGTGGCACCACGCTTACTTTGCCACATGATGTCATAAACACTAGTTAATTTTTTTATTGATGTTTTTATTGATATCCCCTTTAAACAGTAGCTAGTTTTCAAATGTCACATCCAACATGGAGAAAGGTCAGAAAAACAGCACACTTGCAGGCAAGTATGAATAATTTGAGCATAAATGGCAGCCACTGCAGACTACCACACAGATGACTACGGTAAATATCTCAACGATATTTTAGAGACTGCTTTTTCCTCCTTTTTTTCTGGAGCTCACTTCACCACCGGCTGTATCAGTCACCTCTGCGGCTGCACATGAGCCGGTTTGATTTGTTCCTCTCAGAAGGAACCTCTGGATTTGATAAGCACGTAACCTTAATGCACAGTCTTGGGTTACTGGTGTTAGCAGGTTCCTGCCAACGATCAATCTGAATCCTTTGATTCTGGGGTCTAATTGTGCAGAAATTTTCAACGTCGCTGTCGTTTCTCCACATGCACTAATGTTGGCACTTAAAGCTGCCAAAGCAACTGCCCCCAACAGTTACAGCAGATTTTTAGAACCAGGTCCATGTTTCAGATTTACTAGATTTGCCGTGCTGCTGGTGCTTGTAGGTCCATTCAAAATGGTGCAAAGAAGGATGAGGTTGGATTTGGATTCAAGACAGAAAAATAGCTTCTCAAACTGCCGAGTGAATTTAGTCAAATAAATACTAACGGAATTCTGAGATGTCTGCAGAGATTAGGTCAAAACGCTCTTCACCCATCTGCATCCCAAGCTCTGCTCACCAGGATTATTTTTATCTGCAAGACTTTGGCTGATATCATTTTTCAAAGCGAGGATGTGCCAGCGCAGCATGAGTAATCCATCTTGGCTCTTTTGACAATTTCCTGTGGAACATGTATGTGCTCCTTATTCCTGAAGGGAACCTCAGCACACAGGAGCAGACTAATATCTCTGTAAGGGGAAAGGACCAGGAGAGCAATTTGTGATTAAAGGAATCCTCTGGAAGTCCATACGCAGACTTCTCTGCAGCCCAGCCAGATAAACTCCCTCGCCTCACAATGCAATTACTGACACAATCACACCATGTTCCACAGGCGGGAATAAGGAGCTCTCACTCAACCGGCTTCATTAAGACACCTTCCTATAAAAAATTCAGTTTTACACAACATTTATTCTGAGGGGGTTCATTTGCACGGAGGTCTTTAGACAGTAGAAACTGTGTGAGAGAGAGAGAGAGAGAGAGAGGGAGTTAAAGAGAAAATGAGGTTTTCATTGTTTTTCATTAAAGCCATCGATAACACATTGACATTATTTTCATGCCTGGGGAGGCCGTCATGTAATCCTGGGCCCTTTTTCACTTTAATGTTGAAATGGGACTAGATAACGAAATGTGTTGCAAATTTAATTTACTTCATCTCAGCATTATGAAAATTCTAGCTCAACTTTTCCTCTGGGGAAAAAAAAGAGCGGTGACTTCGTGGAGCTTTCGGCGTCCTGACACCAGCGTGTGCTTCCTCTCTGACTGGGAGAACAACAGAAGCAGGCAGCACAACTGTTCATTTCAGAGAGCAAAAGATTAAAACTTGCCTCATGGAGCGTTGGCATCACTGTCCCCTCCCAGTGGTTTTATTTTTTATTTTTTTTTGGAAGTTCTTTTGTTTAAAGCAATTTTGCCAAAGTGGCGTGAACACTAACTAGCGCTCTGGAGAAACATGTCAATACACAGGACAGTCAAAGGGAAAATTCCACCTATCGCTTGCAACTATTGTTAAAGTAGCAAAAAAGAAGGAAAGAAAACATCACGTTGCCCAGCAGGAGGTGTCTTTGTTAAGACTGGGAGAAAGGGTCTTTGTTCTGTCGGTGGTGCTGACGGACCTGCTCTGTCTGCTAGCAAGAACTTCTTGCAGCAGCATCTGCAAAGGTTTTTGCTGTATTTATATTGAACTTTGATTGATTCTCCTCTGTCTGATGGGCCTTTTCACCAGATTGATTGCAACCGTTAGCTAGTTGCAGTGATTTTATATAAACAAGAGACTGGCAGAGTAAACTTTCGTCGAGCTCCCACATCATTTCTAACACTCCTGGGATGATTAACGGTAATTCTTTTTTGTGGTTGTTGTTTTTGGCCACCAGACATTTTTCATCATGCCATCACACAATATCTGGCATATTTAGAGTACAACCCCAGCTCTTACCATATTTCTTAGGCATACTAAGTGTCAGATGTTGTGCACGGCTCGGCAAACCCATCCTGAAGCCCTATAAATATTCCAAATATTAAATCGATGGCATTCCCGATGTGCATGATTTGACACAATGGTTGTTAGTTTGAACAACTTGCACATTTGCATGAGGCGGCAGCCACATGCACGATGTTATGATGAGCATGTGAAGCTTGGTGCCACGACAGCTGTGACAAATATGCCTGCGGTTCTCCAGTCGTAAGGCTTTAAATGTGGGTTTTTTTTGGTAACGTTCTGAAGCAGAATTATAGAAATGAGGGAAATGATAGTGGGCCTCTGAATCAGTCTGCATTTATACCCTATTACATTATATAAATATTAATAATAATCAGGGTGTACAAACAGATTTAAGGCCTAATCAGCTTGCTAAACTTTTCCAATTATCTTCTTGCTTCACCGACTCTCTAACTAATCACACTGTGATGGTGTTGTGACACTTTGCTTTTATTCGGTGTGATTTGTCATGAAAGTCGAAATGTTGGTTTCCTGTGTGCAAATTTGCACAATGTCTTTGTGGAAGACAACTGTTTGGGCTGTTAAGGTATATTTAACTTGAGAAGGAAGCTCATCATAGCACCTTAGAAGTTTGGCTGAAGTCCATCTAGCAGTGGAGGCTTCCTGTCCCAGGCTCGTGCCACACAGCTGGGCTTGTTTATGCCGTCGATGGGGCTGTTTCTCTTCAGCCCCGCTCACTGTGGGAACTGGGGAGGCAGCCTCTCAATTTATCACAAGCGGTCCCTCCCCTCAGAGCTCTTGGGGGGTTTTCTAGCAGTCAAGAGCATAGATCAACACCTGAAGTCGGGTCCCACCCCTTTGTCCCAGCTGACGGGATATCATGACCTCACCTTTTTCTCCGCTCACTTGCAGCATTACAATCGCTCGCCTCCAGCACTGTTAGCAACACTGGCATTTTGATACAATTATGATTAGAAACATCACCTGCAGGTAGGTCGCTGGTGGTCAATGCGGGTTGGAAATAGTAACACAGACCAAACTCGCCTTATCTGTGAGCTCACTGTGGTAGCCAACACATCCCCCGCAATCATCTTTTCCACACTTCCCTTTATTGACTGGCAGCCGGGAGCGCACGGCTGCTGTAGCGGCGAGCCGAGCAAACTGCACATCCACTGAGGCGGTGATCTCCACGCCGTGATTGTGTGTAGGAGGGCTGTGCAGAGACTAATTACATGGTGAAATCAGCGTAAGCTTGTGATGATCACTCTTCCTGGGGTCTCACGGCTGAGCAATTCCACTGATAGAATCTTAACCCCGACTTTTCACAAGCCTGTTTTATTTACCCTGTTTATTAAGAACAGACGGACACGGAGCCACCCAGCAGTCTCGCTACCAATCGGCTGTGGCATCTTGGAGTCGCTAAGTATTCATGAAGAGTCACTTTAAACCTCTCAAATCACAATCTAATCTGTGATTAGGCGCATTGTTTGCCAGCTGAATTTTCATGAGTGCCCTTCTGTTCTTCGAAGGTATTAGCTCATCCAGACGCCCGACTTCATTTTACTATCTGAAGTTCCCGCTGTTACCGTTGGGAACTCGCTGTGCATTCAAGGGCCACGCAGTACTCCACGGCGCTTTTTTCTGTGACTCCTCCGCATAGTGACAGTTTCCTCTGAAGATGTAGATTTTATCAAACAGATCAAAGGCAAAAATATGTCTGAATGAAACATCAAAACAAGGCTTTCAAGTGCCTTTTTGGTTGCACGGAGGCATCGTCTGCATCTGCTAACAGCTTCTCAAAGAGAATCTGAGGAAATAACAAAAACAGGCTTTTACTTCACACCGAGCTCTTCGCTGAGATTTCCATTTCAATGTGGCCGTGATGGCTGCTCCGCGACTGATCTTATTTGTCTCTTTCATCCTGCCCTGTAGCAGGGAGCACCAGCACTGTACAGTCCCGGTCTTCAGAGGCTCGATCGTGTCCAAAATACACACCTGGTTTTTTGGGGGAGGGCGCACTAGTGCATTTGGCCATCGGAGCCTTGTTCAAAATAGTCACCTTCTTTCTGGGGGGATTATTGCTGTGTCCATTAAACCCGTGTAAGACCGGGATGAGAAGGAAGGCACTTGTGTTCATCTCGCACGTGAATTATTAATAGCGGCTCCTTTGCCGGCCTCTCTCGGGATGGAGGTGGGAAGTGTCTCCTCACATAATGGGCACATCGCGCAGACATGTTGTCTGAGCTTCCACAGCGATGAGGGGAGGCGGGAGCAAAACTGTAACACGCTAATAGTAAGTTTCATCACTTATTCACTCTGCCTTACGACGACTCGCCGCTGTTGACCTCCTGTGCCTCGTGTTCCATTAATTCCAGAGTATAATGTGGAACTATTGTGCAGACCTGCTCCTCCTCTCTCTCTCTTTTAATGGCGATAAAGCCATACTTCTCCCAGGTTCACCTTCAACCACTGTAAGCAGCCAATGGCTACTAAACAGTATTGGCTCAACAATGGTGCCACCAAGGGTTTGAAGCTCCATTATACTCCTGCGCAGCAACACTTGTTTGCATTCTGCAGCAGCCCCCAAATGCATGGTTCACGTCCTGTGAAGTCCTGAGATGCTGTTGCGTCCCTGGCGACAGAATGATGTGAGAGCCCGATGCACTTGGATAGACTGTAGTCTGCTGCGAGTCAGCGCCAGTGAAATTCAAATGGGTCAGTGCCTGTTCTAGTTAAAGGAACATGCTTTTTTTTTAGTTTGGCTGATTGAAAAGAGGCCACGAGAGTTCAGACGCTTTGTCTTTTCCTCAAAAAACATTTGTCAGCCAAACCTTGCACAGAGCACGAGCTGCATCCTTCTCTTGAAATGTTCAGCCTTTTAAATATGCTGAGCCCGCTCAGACTCGTGGGTAGTGATAGGAATGGGGCGTAATCTGCCGTCTCACACCCTCATGCACCTCCTGTAACTGTTGGGAATGCTTGGCAGCATTTTCATTTTATTTTTTTAATCTATCCTGATATAAAGCAGGGCGACCCAGCAGTGGCGTGTGGTTTTAGCTGGCGCTCTCAACTGTCTTCTCGCTTTCTTATCACCCCCTCAGCACTTGAAAGAGGCCCACTGAAGCTTCATCACCTCATCATAACGGGTGTAAAATATAGAAACAAGATAAAGAAAGCACTCATCCCTCCGATTGATGGACAGCAAAACCGGGTGGTTGTCCTCGTGTAAAAAGTGAACTAACAGCAACCAAATAATTAGAACTTGGGATAATACATAGGTTGCCATGGTGATTTTATTTGCAGAGAGAACGGTCCACGTGGTCAATCATGCAATCCTGCACCATTTTAGCTGTCATTCTTATAAACAATTTTATCATAGCTTTTATTTTAAGATAAAAAGAAATTCACTCTTACCTCAACAGGACAAAAATGGCATTAAATGTTTTTAAATTAATTAGGCTTGATTTGATGAGTTTGAGGTTTGTTCTATCTTTGACTCTCCCAAATACCTTGTTTTCAAGGACACAATTTCCATAAAGCTTGTTATGAAGGAAATGTCAAGTTATGTTAAAGACTTTTGACCTTTTTTGAAGCAGTGGGGCTATTGTTTAAAGGGCATGGAGCCACTGTTGCCCCAGATAACTCCTACAGAATCCATCCTGCAGAAAATACATCTGTTTTTCACAGCATTGTTCCCTGGTGCTAAACTCAATCGGAGATCCTGAGAAATGTTTTGTGTTGGTTACTTTTGTCAAATATTTCCACCAGTGGCATTTCCAGACAGGCTCGGAAAGCCATCAATGCTGAAATCAGAACATTTTTGGCCGATGCGAAAATGATCAGATGAGTTATTGTCCCTGATGTCTTTTGATTGCTGCAGGATCTCCATTCTGGCCAACGGCAGCCTTCGGATTTGGAATGCAACGAAATCTGATGCTGGTCTTTACACGTGCATTGCGAGGAACCAGTTTGGGGTGGCCAGCAGCACAGGAACCCTCTCAGTAAAAGGTATTTCATCTGAATTTGATGCATTTTAGGGCAATTTCCTTGCATTGCTATTCAAGTTTTGTTGCTGGAAAAAAAAAAGAAAACACTCATTTAAATAGAAGAATAATATTTGGAGCGGTAAGGTCCACACAGCCATCAGGCATGATTGCTACCTGACGGCACTTAGCAGCCCATCTGATCACCTGATCCCCTATTTTTATGGGTTGCTGTCTGTTCCTCTCAGCCTTGTGTCATCAGGAGGGCTGCTAAATGTTCCCAGAGTTCACGAAACACCCGTCACTTTAGCTGAGTTGACAGCAAAGGGCTGCAACAAAATGTCAGATAAAATTAGACTGACCCCAGCTGTGATCACCTTAAAATCCTCGTCAAACAAACCGAACTGGGGTTAGGGTGTGTGTGTGTGTGTGTGTGTGTGTGTGTGTGTGTGTGTGTGTGTGTGTGTGTGTGTGTGTGTGTGTGTGTGCATGTGTGTATGTATGTGTGTGTGTGTGTGTGTATATATACATACATACATACATACATACATACATACATACATACATACATACATACATAAACACACACACACACACACACACACACACACATACATACATACATACATACATACATACATACATACATACATACATACACATACACACATACACACACACACACACACGCACCTGTCTGCACTGTAAAATCACTCGTGTAAATCACCATCAGGGCATGTTCCTTTTTCTGCTGAATTATAAAAGACAGATTTCATATATAATGAATGCTTGAATGTCAGCAGCAGCCAAGGCTGTGGGTAGAGCTCAGGCTGCACCTCGCTGCTGATTTATGCTGACGCTTCACCTCTCTTTGGACTGATGACTACGCCTTCCTGCACAAAAACAGTGACCTTGTCACCTTTCAAGTAAAGAAACACCATTTACAACTTTTTTAATTTGATTTTTTTGACATGATCGTACTAATTGCTGCACAGTGCACATTGATATCAGGCATTGACGGGCTCTGCCTTTCAGCCCTGCGCTCTCTTTTATGAACAATTTGAAATGAAAATGGTACAGAAACCCATAACCAATCTGTGTCTGCGGACAAAACCTGCCGTTCTCACTATGCAGGTTTAGTTTGAAGACGTTTCTGCACATAACCTTGTACGTCTTCTCGCATCACTTCCAAAAAGAGAATGCGGGTTTTCCATGACGCCTTGTGCTTCCTGTCCATCAACATATGTAACAACAGTTTTCTGCAGCTGATTTACAAATATGATCTTGTGCCTCACTGTCTCAGTCAATATTGTTTGGAACATGGGATGAGGTAAATTACATCCACTATTTCGCTGAAGATTGGAAACACGGTTTAGTGAGATGGTAATTTAGGTTGCATGTGCTGCCGTGATGGGATATGGCAGCGGTTTGTTCAAATTGACTTTGGTGATATGAATGCTGAAAAATACCTGTCACGGCACATTCATCTCACCCTTCTGCGGCTAAGCCAGCTAGCAAACAGGAAGAGCAATCACAAGAGATGAGCCGTGTTAATGTCCCCATTAATACAACACTGGGGAGATATTAAAGATTAATTACACTGGATTATCAGGTTGCTCTCAGAAATGTGTTTTCACCGGAGGGAAGATATTGCCATTAGTGTTCCCTCCTCCAGTCAGGTGGTCAGTTAACTGAGGGTGTCAGGGCCTCAGCTCGTTGTGTCACATCATGTAGTTTTTTGAGATGTTGAAATAGAAATAAAATCAACTGTCACTTTTCTTTTAAAGATCAA
Organism: Takifugu rubripes; assembly: GCF_901000725.2. Taxonomy (NCBI): domain Eukaryota; kingdom Metazoa; phylum Chordata; class Actinopteri; order Tetraodontiformes; family Tetraodontidae; genus Takifugu; species Takifugu rubripes. The sequence continues at coordinate 17,178,797 of NC_042303.1, read as the reverse complement.
GTGAATAAAGCAAACTGACTTTCTTGTTTTGTAAATTCTTACTCAAACTTCCTGCAAAACTTTTGGTTTATGTCCACCCTCTGCAAGTATGGGAAATAAAAGCTTTGTGTGACTCCTGACAGCCATGTAGAGAATAATGAGCAGCCATGCATCAGTGATCACCAGCAGGTTGCCACAGATGAGCCACTGCACAGCCTGGAACTCAAATGTGGGGTGACTTTTGCATGTTACGGGATCACATTTGTGTAGAAGACTATTTTTTTCATGGCTAATGTTTGTCCTTGAATGTCCTTTTACGTGTCGATTGGAAAATAAATTGAGTTCTAAAACTGAATATGTGAGTTCAGCCATACTGAAAATCAGCATTTTTCTTTAAATGTGGATTCACCATTTAGTGAATAATAGCTAGACCTTGGTGCATCGTTCACTGTCGGATTTTATGCCGTCTATTCACAAAAGACTTTCTTTGGCCGAGGATCCTTCCTCCTATAAGTTCGTGTTGGCCTTAAATGCACAGATCCCGGCTTCAAGGTTTTAAAAGAAGAGGGTGAATCTTTGTTCCTTTCAACACCCTCTTTTTGCATTATTCAGGCCCAGATTCTTCAGAGCGTCTGCACAGCTGTGTGTATAGCTGCAGAGCGTCAAAGGTTGGGAGGGATTCTCCACAGGCACCACTGCTGCTGTTTGTAGGAAAACTGGTAAAACTGGCCATGTGAGGAATTCCAGCATCCCTTGGAGAGGGACAGAGCGTTGTTTGGTAACTGTTGGCTCGTTCGGGTTTCTGCTCAGCCATCCATTATTGTTGCACAGCCTCTCTGAGTCTACTTACTGTGAGATAGTGTCAGTAAATCATCTGTTCTCAGTCCATCCTCACTCAGTTCCTTAACTTGGAAATGTGATCCCACCGTGCTAAAATGTCAGTTAGAAAAGGTGAATTTTCCATCTATTATTACACCATTAATGCCAATTACAAACAGGTTGTTCAAAATAATTCTTCATTTAAATTTGCAGGTCAGCGGGCATTCACTGCCTCCTGAGCTGCCACTCACTCCGTAACGGCTTGTTAATACACTTTCGTCCTGTTTCTGATTGACCCCACTAAGTGAACGAGGTTCTATACTCATTTACAGCGACACCAGGGCAATCTACAAGATAGAAATCAATCAAATTACACTCAAGAGTCCTGCGTGTGGTTGTGTAACCAACCTTGGTTGTCCATAATATGTCACAAATGATGACAGATGGTCCTAATAAGACAGCATATTCCCACCGGACGGCATGTGTAGGGAAGAGCCTCCGTTCGAAAATGAAAAAAAGACTTAAGACTTGTTTAGAGAGAACAACAGGACACAATTTCTATGTCAGAAGAAATTAGCCTTTTTGTGAACATATTTAAAAGCTTCTGCAAAACCGCTATTTTTGTGTGCTTTTATTCTTTAGCTTTTATGTCATAAAAGTCAGACTCTTTAAGGCTTTTATGTTCAGCCTCAAAAGCGACTCGCAGACCCACGGAGGCCTCCGCTGTGTTATTTCACATTTAGGTCGATACCATCGTTCACCATTTAGCCCTTGTAATAGAGGCCTGGGAGTCTCAGGCACACGCGTCCATTGTGTAACTGACAGCACCCTGCCCACCCCCCCCCCGCTGATAGCCTTCTGACATGATATCAGAAAAATAGATGAATCAGATCGTGAACACATGGTGGTGATAGTAGCTTTGGATGTGTTTGTGTGTGGGTGGGGGTGGGGCTGAATTGTATCGAATTCAATGTGGGCGAAGACTGCACTGCTGGCACTTTCCGTGCCTGTCAAGGGATCATTTGCCATGGTTAATTTAGTCTGTGTGCTCAGTGTGGCAATTTTAACCAAGTAATCACAGCACCCCCAAGAGGGAGACAGGTGCCATAAATGGGGAAGGCACACAATTGCCCCCTTTCCCATGTCCTTCTGCCCCAATCCTCCTGTCACAGCTTATGAGCAGATGGGGGACATTTACCCCGTCCCCGGTGATGTCGTGAGGCCTTGAAAACAAGTTTACCCCAGTTTGCTGTTTTTGTGGTAATTTGGGGCTGATTGGGGGAGAATTCTCTGCCAAACGCAGAGCTTGTCATGACAAAGTGACGCTTCACAAGACAGAGAAATGATGTGTGCTGAATCCTCTGTGGAACTGAGCTCAGGCTCAAACAAATGCTGGTTACTGTTGCTGCACAGGCTATTTTTTTGTAGGCTCCGTCCTATACACCCTTCTATTAACTGAGTCTGACATTTTCATAAAGATGATGGAAGAGCTTGTTCTTTACTATGATTCCCTGCTCTGCATTGTGATTCTGAGGAAGCAGGGCGTTTGAATAAACACCCGGAACATGAATCATGCACACAAATGGACTTTCATCAGCTGCTTTGAATTTTAGCACTTCCATTTAGGGATGACGGAGAACCGACACAAGCATGCGCCAACATTCAGGGATGTAATTGTTTGTTTCAGAGCCGACCATAATAACCACTCCGCCATCGACTCTGGACGTCACCGTGGGGGAGAGCATGGTCCTGCCATGTCAAGTGAGCCACGACCCGTCGCTGGAGCTCAAGTTCACCTGGTTCTTCAACGAGCAGCTCATCCACTTTGGGAGTCATGGAGGATTTTTTGAGAAAGTGGGAGGTGTAAGTACATAATTCCCAAAGTCTGTTGGAGGTCTCAGATTGTGGTTGTTGCCACAGTGTGTGTTCTGTTTTCAAACCCTTTGGTGTGAGGAGGAGGAACACTGTTGGAGACCTCCAGCAAACTGCCAGGCTGATCAGTTGGCATATAAAGGAATAAACTCACACATACACATCCATCCAACGTCCAAAAAATGTTCTCACTTGGCTGGTAGGCTGCGGATTACAAGAACACACACAGCACCTACACAACTCAGAGCAATTCTCACCATATCGCCATCTGTATCACATGGCACGGTTGTGGAGTGGTTCGGTAATGGTCTGGGGAGACACAGAGGTTCACATTAAGCCCCCCTATTCCAGACAACAGTGTATTTTCTCAGAAGCTCCCAGCAGCTATCAGATCCCGTCTGGTTGTAGCCCAGATTCCCTGGACGATGCTGAGGTGGCACTTTCTGGTTGATGAAGCCATTGATGACTTACTCCCTCATTTCTAAGTTAAGTCCCACTGAGCTCCTGGGCTTAAGGATGTTGGTGTTGGGATGTCAGCATATGCATCTGCGTTAGCAGGATCAGATCCGCTGAGTCAAACGTTCCATTTAAAGGATGGAATTGTCAAGCGCTGATGTGTGAAGTGTGAAGAAATACGTACAATATATAATTAGTATAGTATACTTATAGTACAGTTAGCAGGCAGAAGTTGATAGCAAGTTCTTTCTCCGAGATTTAGGAGTATAATCTTGAACAAAGCATATATTGCCAATAAACTGCTCTAGTGTAAATTTCTGGAACTCAATTTAAATAACTACAAATACTAGAAAATACGTGACTTCTAACAGCAGCGGTGTTCATATAAAAAATGCAAAACATGTTGGCCAAGCTTTTGCATTACAGAGACCTGATAAATCATTAGATAAATAAGCTTACAAAAGAACAATCATTTTACTAGTGTAACTGGGCTCTGGAGCACCGAGGACATTTGTCAACCCCTTCAGAGGCCTCAGTGAACAAAGGTCAAGAGGTGACTGGGAAGATTCATTGGTCCATCAATATTAAAAGCTCCTCTTCTTTCAGCAGGGTCATAATAAATTCAGCCGCAGTGCAGGGGGCATGTTTGTATCAAGTGTATTATTTATGGTCAGAAAATTGCTGCCTGTGGTTTATTTTAAAATGGAATTTGCATACACACCCCGTATAAACTTTCAGCCAGCCACAGTCGACAATAAAAGGTTTGTAACTTCCTTCTCCCCGCATGTTAGAGGCTTACTTTTACAAGTGGTGTGTTATATTATTCAGAGTCTTTGCTTTACATCTGCACTTACACTGATTAGGCTCCCCTTTTCTGCGTATAATTCCTGCTATAAGAAATCAGCCCTGATATAATGATAATGGTCGGTAGGTGTGGGGGTTGCAGTCACAGAGGAATGAAAACTAGCCTGCAGAGCTCCCCTTAAAGCACACTGTGTTTAAAATCATGCTATTTGATCAGCTGTATTTCCTGTGAGAAAATAATTGAATTTGTTCCCAGCTGTCAGGGTCCTTCATAGGATATGGAGTGAATTCTGTAGGAATTATGGATTTATTTTTCGAGATGCACACATAAGAATGAGCTCTCTTGTGCTTGTTACGTTCCCACATGGCTGGAAAAGCTGCAATGTTTTTGAATTACAATAGCTGGAGACTTATGGAATTCTGTCTCTGCGTGCGCATGTGCGTGTGTATTTCTGTTGAATGGCAGCAGCATTCAGCGGGAGATATTATGATTCGAAATATCCAGCTGAGGCACGCCGGGAAGTACACGTGTGCCGTGCAAACCAAGGTGGACAGCATCTCCATCGCGCTCGACTTGATTGTCAGAGGTAAGTAGCGACACGACTGCTGAAGACAGAAGAAGCATCCCAGTGATTAATGTTTACATGTGACTGGTTGTGCCTCGCTGATAAAGAAATAATGGGATGGCGTAGGGAAAAAAGGAGGCAAAGAGAAGTTTCTTTCCTGGGGGAAATTTACTGTCTAATTAGACCAAATCGCTCCCAAAGGTTTCACACTGACGCTGACTTTGCTACTGTGGCCGCAGGTGCCAGAACCAACGTGGCTCAACCATCTTTCTATCGCTACCTGATTTACATTTTTCCCCCTTCCTCCATCTGCCTCTCTATCTCTCGCTTCCCTTTTCCTGCCTGGCTGTGCCATCTATCAGGTCCCCCAGGCCCCCCCACCAGCGTTCATGTAGAAGAAATCATTGATACCACAGCCTCTCTGTCCTGGAGGCCTGGTCCTGATAATCACAGTCCAATTACAGCATACACCATCCAGGCCAGGACACCGTTCTCCCTGGGGTGGCAGGCTGTCACCACAGGTAAGCTCGCTCCAACCAGCCGTGGCCTCCTCCAATCACACAGTGGAGGAGCGGCTCTTCATTCTGCCTCGCCTGTGAGATTATTGAAGATGTGATTTTTACCCCACGACCAAGCACTATGCAATTGTAGCGTAACCATTGACCGCCATTTTATCTGACTCCTGGGAGTCCTGACACATGAGTCTCATCCTGATGATGAAGCCTGTTGCCAAAGCTGCAATTTGATATTGTAGTTAAGCGATGACACTGTCTATTCCCCTACCACACAGTGCCTTTAATGGCCCCTCAACATTTATGCATGACTGGATAAATGTGCATTTATCCCACACGGTATACTTTGTTCTATTGATATTTTGGGGAATTAAGGGCACTTTAATCTAAGATAGGTTTACAGGCCTCATTGATTTACCTCATCAGGATCATATCTTTGGAAGAGAGCTATAATATGCAGGTAGACAGAGATCCTCCATCACCAGAGAAAATGGGCTTTTTTTCCCTCCAGACTTTGTGCATTACAGTTATTTTTATGCTTTCTTAAATGTCCAGCAAAGGGACTATATCAATATGTCCAAAATATCAAGTTGTTGGGCAACATTTCATATGAAAGGGGTTTATGTGTCCTGGTGATGGTGGAGTCCTACCCTCCCTCTTATCTTTAATCATGCTTCATACTTCACCTTTCGTGGCTTTTGTGTTTCCTACCAGTCCCCGAGGTGGTGGCTGGCCACCAGCTGAGAGCTACCGTGACAGAACTGAGTCCCTGGGTGGAGTACGAGTTCCGAGTCTTGGCGAGCAACACCATCGGGACCGGCGAGCCTAGCAAACCATCTAAACAAGCCAGGACAAAAGGAACCTGTGAGTATTTCTGGGTCCTTCAGCCCCTCAACCACTGGCGTCAGTGGCATCATTTACTTTTGGAGACATTTGCTGATGATTAATGGCTTTGAACGTTACACCTGTCCTCGGTTTGGGTGGAACAAAACAAACCCATTTCTACATGCGTGAAACAAACACGGCTGAGCCGATCCCTCTTCTTCTTCTTCTTCGTCTTCCAGATCCGAAGGTCACGCCAGCTAATGTGAGCGGAGGTGGCGGCAGTCGTTCTGAATTAGTCATAACATGGGAGGTAAGCGAGCTGGAGCAAGACTCCTTCACCCATGCAGGAAGGGGCCAGACGTCATTATTCTGGGTGGATGTGGGCTCCGCTTTCATTAATAACAGCTGAATGGCTTAATGTATGGCATTTCATTTTTAAGAACACAAAGGCAATAACTGCCGCTGTCACCCAGGGGAGAGAAAAATAGTTTGAGCCCTCAATACGATAATTGAACTTCTTTCTTTCTTTCTTTCTTTCTTTCTTTCTTTCTTTCTTTCTTTCTTTCTTTCTTTCTTTCTTGCTTGCTTGCTTGCTTGCTTGCTTGCTTGCTTGCTTTTGCTCTCTTTCTTTCACTCTTTCTCTCCCTCTTTCTCTCCCTCTTTCGCTCATTCTTTCTTGCTTTCTCTCTTTCTTTACTTGGAGAAACTAAAAAAAAGGAAATAATTCAAATCCATCCATTTTCTAACCAGCACTTAATTATGGTCATGCGGGTGATGGAGCACGTCCCAGCAGTCAAGGCAGAATAAACCCCGGACAGGTCACCAGTCCATCACTGGGCACACACCATTTATTCCTCTGGGTAATTTACAGTGTCTAATGTGTGCAGGCTGTGGGAGGAAATAGCTGGAATCAAACCTTGTTATTAGTGGATGTGGTGGACGTGCATTATTAACCTGATACATTACATACCAAATGTATTCCATAGTAATGGATTTGTCCTGCAACACTTTATAGTCACTTGATTTGAAAAGGATTAAATAAAATCTCTCACTTAATAGATTTGCACTCTTCGTGGGCCAAAATTGGCAGGCTGTTGTATATTTTGGTTGAAAAATGTAACATTTTGATCCTTTCCTGCAGCCAGTTCCGGAGGAGTTCCAGAATGGCCCGGGCTTTGGGTATGTTGTGGCTTTCCGGCCACATGGGGCGACGGGATGGATGCAGGCGGCCGTACCTTCAGCTGAAGCCTCCAGATATGTCTTCAAAAACGAGAGCATCCAGCCTTTCTCGCCCTTCCATGTGAAGGTTGGGGTCTACAACAACGAGGGGGAAGGGCCCTTCGGACCTGTGACCACTATTTACTCTGCTGAGGAGGGTGTGTATCATCTTGCGTTATTCCATGCATGATGCATGATGCTCACCCCCCTTATTGAATAGCTATAAAGCAGGTTTATAGGGCCGTATATCTCCAAAAATCACTCAGTCGATATATTTTCTGCAGAGCCTGGCCGAGCGCCTACGAGAGTCCGTGCCAAAAGCCTCTCTGCATCTGAGATTGAAGTTTCATGGAAAGCTCTGCCCTGGAGTGTCAGCAAGAGGCGAGTGCTGGGCTTTGAGGTGAGTTACCCGAAAATAGATGTTGTTTATTCTCTTATTCCTCTGTTCATAGTGTATTTTGGTTTGCAAGCACCTGCCTCACGCTGAGATTGAGTCTTGTTCTCTTCTATTATTGATTGGTCTTGCAGGCTCATGCACCTTGGGCACAGAAGATTATAGCTTACTGCATGCAGAGTGGCCCAGCCTTGCCCCGTGCTTGTGGGTTTAGCTGTGTTCCTCTTGTTTAGCTCAGTACTGTAACCACCCTGATTAGCGTACTGATGCAATGCTCTGAGGGATAGAGCGTTTAGCTTCTAATCCACACAACAAAGCAGTTTCACACGGTGGCTTTGTGCTCAGCTCGCTCTTGTAGCTTCACTTCCGCTCATTTTTTTGTGATCCAAAAAATGTGAATAAAGGGAACATTTTCATGTACGGATTGCAAGAAGTGCCAGAATAAATCATTGACCACTCAAAGTCAACAGAGGAGCCTGGCCTGAGCAAACCGTTCCTGCGAGGAAGGGCAAATAATTCGTGCTGTCGAGCGTGCCGTCCATTTCAGTGCTGACAAACAGCGTGACAACAAAAATCTGCTGTCAAGGGAAGACGATACCAGGGGGCTTTCTGGGATTTTTAAAAAAAAATTAATATTATTATTTATTTTGCCTATTCTTATCTTTTAAGTAATGAATCACATTTGAGAGACACAACTGACACTTGTGATAAGTCAAAGGTGCCGGCGGCTGCATCCTCACTCCCGTTTCCAGACTGAATCTCAACCCATTTAATTTGACATTCTCCCATTTCTGGGTTGTGTTCCTATTTTGATGAGGTGTAACAGAACCCCTTTAAAGTGTCTAGTGTTTATCCTGCTCTTTCTGCCCTGTCACTTTTCAGGTGAGGTACTGGAGTAGAAGTGAGAAAGAAGATATGGCCAGTGTGCAAAGGACTGTAGGAAATCAAACATCCACTGTTATCCGCGGGGTGAAAGGCAGCACCACATATTACATCTCAGTGCGGGCGTATAACACTGCTGGAACAGGACCTCCAAGCAACACTGTCAATGTCACCACCAAAAAGCCACGCGAGTATCTGATTAAGCTGTCCGTTATCAACACACGGGTCATCCTTTGTTTGAGGTGAATAACGTTTTTTCTTCCTTTTGTAGCTCCCAGTCAGCCACCTGCTAAAGTCATGTGGAATACATCAGACTCCAAGATAATATTAAACTGGGAGCGGGTCAAAGCCCTGGAGAATGAGTCCGAGGTCACCGGGTACAAAGTAAGCAACAGAGCTCCTGCCGTTATCAGAAAATTGTGTCTGTTGCTCCGGCTTACGCGCGTGGCTTTACTTTTGTCATCAGGTGCTCTACAAAAAGAATCGACACAGTCACCCCAATGTCATGGAAACCAACACCACCTCCGTGGAGCTGGCTCTGCCCACTGATGAGGATTATATCATCCAGATAAAGCCATTTGGAGAGGGGGGTGACGGCAGCAGCAGCAAGCAGATCACCATCCCAAGGATACCAGGTCAGTGGAGAGCTAGTTAGTGCCTCCCTCATGGCTGAATCCTCTACTCCCCTGCTGGTGCTGTCTTGCCAGAACATATTAGCTATCATCACCTTCAACAGGACAGACGGAGCAAGAAAATAACGTGTTACATGAGGCATTTGCAGAGGTCTAATCTCCCCATGACTGCAACGTGCTGTACTGTTCTTACAGTTCAACGGGTTTAGTTCCTTTAGGACTGAATTATGGGTTACATTCTTGTAAACATAGGTTTTGGAGGCTTATACAAAGCATGCAGTGATTGTCTGTGCTTCAGAGACATTTTTTACGCAATAATGGATCCATATTGTATTTGACTCCTCCACTCTGACTCATTGCTTGAATGTCTTGGTAATAGTTACCGTGGCTCTCTGAAAAGAGAGAGATTTCATAAAGAGTCAAAGGTTAAGCCTGGAAATTGGCATAGTTGAGAATGTAAGACACACTTCCACCTTTCATGATTTGCAGGCTTGGTTTACCAATGTTTGGGTTTATTCACAATAGCGTGCTACTGAGACAGTGAGAGGCTCGGCTGGTGCGCTCTGATTTCAGGCAGGAGGCAGAGTGCTGAGCAGAGATAGGACAGACCCAATCGAATGCTTTCGAGTTCCCCACATGCTGTGTGAAGTAAAGTAATCCAATTACATTTAAGGGATGTTATGTCACTTGGACAATTTAATGAAACAAATGTGAATTTCTAACAAAAAAAAGTTTGGCTCCATCAGGTCAGAGAGCTGATGACGTATGCTTTCACGGCGAAGCATTAACCACTTATTTTTCCTATCTTTTCAGGCACCAACGCAGTCGGCTCTGCATCCAAGGTTTCCACTTTATCAGCGCTCAGTACAATAGCGCTGTCTTTCACAGCACGGACATCTTTATGACAAACAGCTTGCAGCAGATATTGCATCTGACGTGCTGACAGCTCTCCAGCGGAACACAAATGCAGCCCACTCTGGTGTAACTAGACCCATTCATTTAGAATTTAAAGAGGAAAATGCTGAGAAAGAAGTAGAACGAGATGATTGAGACCCTACAGCAACCTTGCAGGCTAAGTAATGTTGTGACTATGTTGTTACCAAAGCAGCTTTCATAACACACAGTGGAGGAAAATGTCCGATATGCATCATTTTGTATGACATGTTGAGCTTTTATAGATTTTTTTAAAATTAATTTTAAGTCAGTTTTGACCTTCCAGCGTGAGAACAATAAAGTGCATGGCACAAAATTCCAGTTTGTTTTCCAGTTTGAGGACACAAATGCGATTTTGCATCATTTAAAAAAATCTAAAAATCTCATCTTTGGTTCTCGCAGAACAAATTTAAAAAATGACGCTTCAAAAACGAAAACACCTTAGCAGTTTAGGTTAAGCAACATGTAACAATTAAAATTATTTTCTGGTCCTTTGTCAAAAGACAGGTTGGTCTTTCAGCATCAACCTTCTTACCTTACCCTTCTTACACACAACAAGAAGCAACATGAATTTTAGATTTTCCCGCTACATTAGGTGACAACACAGTGTCAGGATTTATGGAAGTGACATATTGGAGATGTGAAGGTCTGGCGACAGCTCACTGCTGAAGTATCGTGTATTTGAGTGTTATCATTCCTCTTGTCCACACTGGCCTTTGCTTGGCAGCAGAACTCTACTCTTAGTCTATGATGGGGTAAAATCCACTGCTGGTTTAATGCCTACAAGTAAATCACTGACTTTAACCTTTGAAATCACAAACCTAATTTGCAGGATGTATCTCTATAGTCCAATATAGGTTTGCCTTTTCTTTCAGCAGACCAGGGCTGAACGTCTCGTTACTGCCTGCTGAACTCACTAATATAATGTTTGTTAGGAGGAGTGTGCATTACTTTATGGAAGTGCTTGATGGCCATTATTGACAGCCTGGATGATTACATAACTATAACCTTTTGCATTTTGGCTGTTGTTATGCTTTTGGTGTAATTTGGCAATGGGATAAGGCCTCTCAAAAAGACAACAGAACCCATGAATCCATTGAAACCATTTAGTTTTAGAGCCTCTCAGACTCCCCTGGGTCCTCTCCATTGGGCCATTGACCTGTGCTGATCATCAGACCACCCCTGTGGCTGTCTCACGCTCCTCGTTCTTTCGGTTAGCCCTGTGTGTGGAGCTATTCTTTGCCTTCTGTGTGCCTCATCATATGTTCAAAATCCTCAGGTCCTTTAAGAGCCTTAAACTTCTCATATGTATATCGAAAACACCGAAAACATATAACCATGGAGCAGCTGATGTAATGTTTACGTGCTGCTGTGTTGACATATACTGGATGTGGGCGGGATTCGAAAGAGGGGGGGCACTCATTTTTGCAAGCAAGATTACCGAGGTCAGGCCACAGCTTTGCATCTAGAGGTCAAAAGAGGGTCTGTGGTGAGTTTTTATAGGTGTGTATTGGTGATGAACAACGATGCTGCTGAACTTTTCCTTTTCCCATATTCTGCTGATACCACGTGGGAGTGATGTGCTCCAGAGGCACGGTGCAGTCTGTATGTAGCTTGTAATCCAGTCAAGTAGTCTGTCCTTTAAAGGGAAGTGTACCGTAGGCTACTGGGTCAGAATCATGCATCAAACGTGTAATATACTGTTTTGTATTCTTCAAAACATTTATATTTAAGAAAAAAAAAATCTTTCTAAAGAGACAGTTTACTTGGTTTTTATGTAACAGATCTGTTTCATACTGTAGCTGTTTGCCCGGCATGACTGTACTTTGTTGTCTCTTCTATCTGCAAACAGGCTGAATGGCTTTAGGAACACGCCAGGCAAAAATGCATCTGATAGGTTTGTGTATAGTTTGTGCGCCATGATTTCTGGACCATGGTCGGCTCTGTGTCTATGCTTCTTCTGTCTCAGTCAACCCATCTGGATCTGCTGCCCATATTCATCCTACATGACAGTTTCCTCTGTCGTCGTTTGTTGTTTATACTGTGTTAATAAAGTTTATTGATTTATAGGACAATGTCGAGCTCTGCTGGTCCATTCGTCAATTTCTATCATTATTTTGGATCTGACATATCGGAGTTTTCTTCCCTCTGGGTATGGCTTTTTCTCAGAATAAAGCTAAATTGAATCACAACAGTCAGTCACAACAACAGATTAAATGTGGATGAAGCTTAAATGTTAAGGTTAACGTAGCGAATCCTGTAACAAATCTCATTCCATAGGTTCGATTCAAAGGGAGTTCATTTACAGCAATGCATCACAGACTCTTCAGTAGATTTAGGTATGCTGGTTAATCTTTTTCTTAACTGCACACCCAGAGCTATTAAACATTGGCATTTGCAGGCCTAGTCCTGTTTGAGATCATTTTGAAGGGTAACAGACTTGGGAAAAACCTCCCACAGAGTATCAGACTTAATTATGCATTTTGTGACTTTAATCATTGCCAGTAATATCTGCAAAAAAAAAAAAAACGGGTAAAATTGATGGACTCGATGGCACCAAGACTGCACAAATTCAGACCTCAATCCCGCTACACAATGCGAAATTGGGAGAAGAACACCACACAGAACAATACAAACAAGTAGTTAGTTTTCCCTTTACTTACCTTTAACTGTTATCGAAGCAAGCTTGAATTACACTTTCGGATTTAAAGAACACGCTTTCATTTTTCCAGATGTAACTTCTTTATTATCGGGAGAATCTCTCTCCCCTTCATTCAGAATCAGAGACATTTATTTATGCATGTATGTTTTCCATTTAGTTTGAATGCAAATACAGCAAATACACACCACCAAGCACTGGGGGGGGGGGGGGGGGGGGGGGGGTGTAGAGCAAAAGGAAGAGGAGAAAATGAAGACGGAATTGAAAGAGTGGCACCGTTTGGTGCTTCTCACAGAACACAATCTAGGATCTGTGATGCTGGTTTTCTACATTTGTGGGCCCAGTGTTCACCTTCCTCAGCCTTACATTCTTCACAAGACATTAACTCACTTTCATGACCGACAGCTCCTCCTCACCTTGGAATGAAGGTTCAGGTCGATTCTCCATTCGCCTGATGATGGTGATTAACAGCACTTTGAGTTGTGGCTTGTGCTCCCGTAACCACAACTCCAAACTTAAGGCACCCGTTCGTGGGACATTAGTGCTGCACCGCTGTCCTCTGCATTGTGATTTGTCTCTTCAACCAAACACACTGGTGCACTGGTCAGTTCCTACCCAGCATACAGGCTAATACAAAGTAGTACAGATGTATCTTGGGGTCACCACCCCTCACTTTTAATGCTTTTAATGTCTTTTCTCCTCCATCAGTAGTGTGTCCATTACAGCAGAGACATGTCATTCTGTGGTGCTATCACTGCAAGTAAGTGCCTTCACAATAGTCCAGTGTCACGAGCAGAAATTAATTATACTACACAGATAATCACAAAATAGTTTTGTTTTTTTTGTTTTTTTCAGAGACATTAACAGCAGGTCAACATATTCAACCCAAAGGACTGGAGATTAGAGGACAAGGGTGAGAAAAGCTGTGGAAAATTGATGGAAGTCACGGAAAAGCTCCTTTAAATGTCACTAGCTCTGCGTAAGAGGTCTTATTTGCGCTTCGGTATGCACGAGAGTTCACAGTTTTCTCCCTTTTAGAGGACACGCAGGATAAGAACAATGATTGCTTATTGCAAATCAGGCGAGCAGAGCGCCTCACTGCTTCAGCCATCCGAAGCATATAGTTAGCCTCAATGATGGTGGTACAGTTAGCTAGGTGGGGGGGGGGATCTATTGGAGGAAGTCCCATGTATGATAGTGGCTGCATAGTAACAGTATTAAAGGTCATCCAGGGTTTGGTGGAACATGACAGTTGTGGTTAGTGTTGTGTCACGGTCGTCTCACCCTTGATTCTTAGCGTTGTCAGTGAGAGGAGAGGGGCAGAAAAAGCATTCACCGCTCCCTAATTATCAATAAAGTCTCGTACACTTTGACTTGAATGTTTAGCCAATGCAAAACATGAATGATGATCTAGTCATTTTGAACATTTCAGGCAGTACATGTGAACATGGTGGGTTCACCTAAATGGATCATTAATTTTAGTATTGCTCCTGAAGATTATAGTTTTCAGTTTATTATTTTGATTTAAAAGCAAAGGATTTGTATCAGAAAATATAGATGTTATCTCAGAGAGTAAGCTGTTATCCTAAACACGTTAGTGTTAGCCTCTTGTAACCATGTTTGTTTTTCTATTTTTTTCTGGATTTTCCACTCGGTTACATGGAAGGTTAGTAGGCCTGTTGATTTAGGATGCATTGCAGATAAAGGTTCAAATAGCTCCCTAAATTCAGACAATGCAAGTATTAGCAGGTGGCCCTCCATATGTGCAGCAAGCAAAACATTTACAGCATGCTACACTGCCCCCAAGTGGCTGCAATAATTATGTCATATGCGTGATTGTGAAAATCAGGGGGGGAATCAAGTTATTTTTTTAAGATCTTCAGGAAATCACATTTTTTAGAGCATACATAGAGAACTATGTTCATGCAGCACAACTGAAATGTCCAAAAAAATCCATCTTGAAATAGAAGGGGGGGAAAGATAGCAAATAAAATGAAACATCACATTTCTAGTGATAGTTTAGATATAGCCTTATTACAATTTAAAATATTCCTAAAACCTTTTTTCCTTAATGTGCTGTAGGTGGTGAGATGACACTGGTAACAATGAGCAGAGACAGTGGGACTAGGACAGTTTCTACGGTGGAGACAGGAAACAGAAAGAACAGTTCCAGCTGTTCGCTGGAGTGTTGCACATCTGGATCCACATTCACTGTGACAGCATTCTCCAAATGCGCTCTGGCCCATCATCTCGGTGAAAGTAATATACTGTTTAAAATGTAGATTTTTTTTCATTCCCTCAGCTATTTTGCAATTAAGTCATGCAGATCATAATTGTTGGATATTATACATACTTCATAAACAAGCGAACACTGGACATAAATTAAACCCTCTATAGATAAAAATGTAAAAAGCTATTAAGACAGCTGTCGATTATACTGAAGGAGTCACAGCCAGAAAACCACACGGCACCAGTCTCCTCACCTCAGCCCTGCTATCACCACATGCAAACCTGCTTTCCTGTCCTGTTTATCCACTGCAGGCGTGACAGTCGCACAGGGCCGGTGTTTGGATACGCGTGGTCCTCGGGCTCCAAGTCAGGCGAAAATGTCATAAATCGCTGCAAAACAAATTTCCTCTTACAGAGGCGAAATTAAATAGTGACTGATGTGACCAGCTTTCCTTTCTATCACGCATCACTCTGCTTGAATAGAGCTTGAGGTAAATAATCCAAAAAAATGAGATTTCCTGTTCCACTAGTAGGTGGAGGGCTGGGAAGGTCCAGGACAGGAGTCTGATATACAGTTGCTTTGAAAAAAGGGGCAGAAGTGGCTACTGCTTCATGGAACAAGTCTCTAAATCGAGAAGGCAGGCTAGAGAGTCCTCCTGTCCAGCTGATGGAGCACTGCAGGGAGGGTCACACAGACGGAGGATCCTCTCCCCTAAAGTCAAGAGCCACCACGACCAATCATGACTGCAATCACACAGAGAGGTCATTGGCGTTATCGCGCGAGCGCAGGCACGTTTAGATGTAAAGGCCTGCTGTGTTTATTTCCGATAAGGGCAGCGGTTTGAGGCCGAGCCTACCTGAGCTCTGTGCGGAAGCTCCTCCGTTGGAGACTCCGTTTCCCTGATAACCACTGCTTTTGTCACCAACATGTCGGGGTGTTGCTGCTTGGCCTCTTGTATCGCCATAGCAAGGGCCTACAGGGGCCACAGTGTCAACGTTCACACAACGTTCCTATTCCTGTCACACCTCATGTTTCTCACCTGATGCTGGTCCACGTCATCATCCCCCGTGATGATGATCCTCTTCTCAATCCGAGTCTCCGAGTAGCCTCCTTTCACAGTCTAAGAAATGAATAAAACCAAAATTAACAAAATGAAAAACGATTCCGTTAAAATCATCACCATTGTGAGTAGGATGAATGCAGAAAGGACTGATTTCTGTTGTTAATGTTTCACATCTGTTGCATATTTTGTTGAAAACATTATAATCTGAGGGCATATTTACAGTTAAGAGCGGGAGAAAGACTGAATGTCTTCATGTTCTACCCACAATAAAGACATTTAAAGAGGAGAGACTGTTTTTATTGCTTTCTAAATCAGGACAGGATGTTGTTCACACCATCTGCATCCACTTGAATGCTTTTAATTGTTATATCAAGTGTTACATGTGAGAATCCCAATCCCGGTAAAACCAAATATGTATGAGTCGTATATCTGATGGCATCATCTGAAGTGTTACCTTGGTAACTTGTGTTGTGGTAGCTGAGGTGACGTTGTCAGCGGTGATGGTCAGCGGGGACATGACGGGATCCTTCTCCTGGATACCAGCCTTGACCTGCAGCCCATTCATTAGAGGGGAGGTCACATACACACATAAGTATACACCTTACACTGGCTCATCTGTGTAACATTTAGTTTATGCACGTGTCGCCCTGCATACATACAGGTGAGCCATTTTGTTTCAGGGCCGCCGGAATCTCTCGTGGATTGACAATTTCATAGTTCTGAAAGAGGGACAGAAACTTGAGAATCCAACTTATTTCACATGTAGGTATGTATTTATTTATTTTAACACATAAAGCATAGATCCTGACACTAGTTAACTGTGGAAATCCCACAAATATTCTTAAGATGTTGGAATTTACATATAGTTGAAATGGCATACAAATGTAAAAAATAGATATTACTGATTATAAGGGTAATGGGCACCGTTCTCATCAGTTTATCTGTACAGTGAATGAATTTCAGGGTGCATTCGTGCATTCAACAGAGTGAAACTCCAACTGTGTACAATACCGCCCCCTGCTGGCTTAATGGTCTCATTGATCTGTTATTGAGTGACGTAATCATCCGTTTACTGCCCTCACAGGCACACAATAAATTCTATTTAACAGAAGTCTGGCACTTCAAAAGCATCCTTTCTGCGTCAGTGCCTAAGTTCATCCAAAGCATTAGCTGGCAAAAGAGCTCTGCAACACTTACATCTTAATCAGGCACTTGAGGCTCAGCCAGCAGAGTTCCCACCTGTTTTCATCATTCCCCTTGAAATACTGTTAATACTTTAATCTCCCCTTAATGATGCTAATATGGCAGCCCTGTCTGGGCAACATGTCTTTACATCTCTGAAGCGGTAAAATGTCTTCCCCCTTTGACTTCTAGATCACTTTTGGGGTCACAGGGAGGGTGCGGGGCCATTACATCCAGGATACATCCCCGAATGAGTAGCCAGGTCATGGCAGAGTCCTATGGTTTGGTGCCTTGCTCAAGGGTATCTCCTATCTATTTATTAGAAAATGTTCCATATACATATGTTCCATATTTTATTATAATTATTACCTGGAGGGAGACATTCATGATGTTGGAATGCAGCTCCGATCCATTTGTATGCGTCTCGGACTTTGAGTCGGTCCTCTTCAGCATATGGGCCACATTCACAGCACTGGAGTCTTTCTTTGCCACAGGAGGCTGTGGGACACAAACAATAAAAAAATAGTCAATTTCTTGACTGCAGGACCTCTGAAGACTGGGAGAAAATGAGCATTGCTCCCGATTTTATTGCTGGAAAACTGTGTAATGGAATATTTAAATGGACAGTTACATGCAAACAAATGTGCAGCAGCAGATAATTGTAAGGAACTAAAACAACAGATGAAAATAAAAGGTATAAATGTCTCATGAATGAATCCATTAAAGAAAGAAAAAACATGAAGGTTTCAGGCAGAATTAAAGAACTGAAATTTGACCAAATTTAACAATGGAAAGACAACAAAAAAAGGAAAAGGAACGGCTACATAATAATGTGGCAACAAGTCCAGCCAGGGAGGGTGAATCCATGGGATGATGAGGAAGAAAATATCCCTTTGTCTACCTCATGCTGCGCTCCTTCCTCAGGAGCTTTCTCTCCATCTACGGGAGACTTGTCTCGAGAACCCATTAAACGTGCCGAGTAGAATCGAGATGTTTCCTCAAAGTCCTCCCGGCCGACCTCGGGCTGGCGCGCTCTCTCTCCCAGCTCTGACGGTCCCTTCGACAAGTCCTCTACGCCAGAGTGAAGGTCCATGATGACTGTAAAATCCACTTCTGCCTCCAAACTGGAGGTGGAGCTGACAGTCATGCTGGAACACTTGCGCTCGATGCCCAGGTGAGTTTCCTTCATGCAGGCCAGCGTGTCGCGCTCCAGCTCCTCCTCTGAGGTTATATTGGGCTGGGGACGCCTGTCTCCAAGTTCCCTCTAGGGCAGGTACAGACATGGGATCACCACTCAGGGGTACGTGTTGAAGGGATATAGGTAGGGAATGGCATGGAGTGGGATGGAACATAACCCTGATGTTTGCAGGAATCGCTATATTATTATTATTATTATTATTATTATTATTATTATTATTATTATTAGCATGGAAAGTGTTTTCTTCCCTGGGCCCATGAATAGAGAATAAGTATTGAATTATACTGGTGACTAAGTGTAGGGCCCAGGGTACATCAGTGGGTGGCACTCTTTTATTGCAGTGGATTCTGCCACTCCTAAAAGTGTTTAAGTATATCAGGCTGAACTGAGCCGGCTGCACTTTCAAACTTGTCTAAACTGACGTGCAAATTGAAAAAGGTCAGAAGTGGTAATATCTGTTTAAAGGCGTGAAAATGTCAGCATTGCGGTGGCCCCGGGGGCGGTTGGATGACACGTTCACCTCACTGACACATACATGGTACCGAGGACATAGATGCAGGAGGTGGAACACACACACTGGTGGACTCGGATCATTACAAATGAAGCGGGCACTGACGTCACGGATAATATTTATGTACGAGGAGAAACTGTCAGAGTTTGTTAGCATGCTTGTGGTTTATGCAGACTGGGGAGGACAAGATGAGCAAAGCATCATCAGTTTAAATACAACAAATTAACCTTCAAATCAGCAAAGGGCTCCTCATAAATGGCAGGAGTAGAGGCAGGCTCCTGTGGGGAGGGGAAAGCAGAGGAAGAAACAGAGAGCACCTGTAGGTTAGCACAGGCAGAGGTGGCGAGCAGGTCCACACCCTACGCACACACAAACACAAGTTCGGCAGGCAAAGCCTGACTGGAGCTGGAAAATCGAGAGAAGAAAAATCACACAGAAAGAGCTTTCAAGTAGAATTCTGTATTTTTGGAGTCAGGTGCACGTGAATTGACCTCCGAGCCAGCGGAGGGCCACTGAGACTGTGCAGATCCAGTCAGATCCAAAGAGATTCAGGCACAAATATCTATTAAGTATCTCACGGCAGCGGCGCAGAGAACCATTCAGGTCAGAGGGCACCAAAGAGGTGAGTCGACGCCACAGAAGGTCAGAGTCTCTGTTAGAACCGACAGAGACTCGAAGACATTCATGCAGGTCAAGTGTTGCAGCATAGCAGCTGTTTACTGATCAACTCGGAAAGTGTTGCAACCTCACACACCTTGAATTTCAAGGGAATATTGAAACATTGCCCAACAATAAATGTCTAATAAAAAGGGATGACGGCAGTAAAAGCCTCGCAAAAAGGCTGAATAAATGAGGCCATCCAAATGGCAGGAGAAGTAAATATTCGCTCTCCAGTTTCAATCTGATCTTTCTGTGATTTTGTGCGCAGCGCGACACCTCTCCTCGTACCTGTTTAATCCAATGCAAGAGCTCCAGTCAGATGAAAAGGTGGGAAATGATCAAAGCTGTCGCATCTGTTTACTTCAAGTTCCTTTTCGTTCCAGTGCCAAAATGCGAGCAAGCTCCTAATGATACCAAAGGTGAAATGACAGCTGCAAAACTGAGTGTCAGACACTGAGCTGTGGTGTCTGACTGCTCGCTGCCTGGAAAGGCAACGTGTTAGCTTTCTATTCAGGCGTGGAAATGACGCCTCTGATTTCTGAGTGCCACAGTTCTGCAGGGTGAAAAGGACAGTTTTTGAATTTTGATGCTGAAGGTCAGCCTCATATAGGTTCTGAGTTATACCAAGATTTTATTCCTGACTATTGTTCCAAGATAAATGATGTATAAACAACATCATTTCAGCTTATTGTTTGCTATTGTTTGTTCTGTACTTCCAGGGGGAAAATGGCAGGGAGAACTCCAAAAGGCATCCAAATTGTGATGACTCGAAGGTCTTACTTTTGCCTTCTCACCTTCTCACAGAGGCAACTGCTGAAAGAGAATTTGGGCCTCATGAATTCAAAAAGGGGGGAAGACAAGACAACCAAAGGTTTCTTGTGTTTTTGAGTGATGAGCTGTGTAGCTTTGCCTTCTGGAAAAGTGTCCAGACTTTGAAATGAATGTTTTGGCCAAAAAGAGGAGCAAAAGTATGGCTCTGCCTATTCAAACAGGTATGATGGATGAGTGTTTTCAAATCACTGAAAACACAGACAAAAAAGAAAATGGCGTGCGAGTTTGTCTGAAGCTCATGCGATGCTTTATTTTCCAATGACTGAATAGCAGAAGCCGAGCAGTTACCGAGTGTCGTTTCTTGGCAGCCTCCAGACTTGGGTCCCTGCCGGCATTTCGGCTGTTCCGCAGTATTAGTCCAGACTCCCGGGCCTTCTGTGTTTTCACTGGTGGAGCGGGGGGAGCCATTTTGGGAAGACAAGAACCCTTTGAACTAAACCACTGACTCTCTGTAGACCCTCTACTGCTTTGATAGCTATCGTCCTGTAGTTCGTGTTTAGCGACACCCTCCATGTCTGCTGCAAACTCTGGGTGGAAGGAGGAGACATCAGCCCAGTTGAGCTCCGAATGTCCCTCTGGAGAGCCCACCGACCAGCGGTACTCTCTCCTAAGGGCCCGAGCGGGCTCATCGGGTCCTGTCCTGTCCTCTTCCTTACACGCCACGCTCTTTGAGCGTTCCGGCTTGAGAGGAACGATCCTGGTGATTTCTGACTGGTAGCTGCTGCCTGACAGCCGGTGGAGGGAAGTCTTCTGAACTCTGTCTCCCATGAAACCCTCCATATCCTCCCCCCCGGAACTGCTGATCCTCCTCTCGTGTGTCCTGACCTGTCGCAGTTTTACCTCGGCTAGCTCTTTGTTGTCAATAAGGCCCTTCCCTCTCACTCTCACCACACTCTCCCCTTTAACGCCTGCCGAGGAACTCTCGTGGATGGTTTTTCCAGGTCCGTTCACTGAACCTAACTCAATATCTGCTGACTCCGTGTGGCTTTCTTTCCTCTTCACCTGCTCCATTCCTGGAGTGGAGGCATGTCTGCCTTCCCCTGATGATAAATCCTCCTGTTTGCTGCCTTTACGGATCCGGCAGGCCTGATTCTCTTCTGATCCGTGCTCATCTTTAATCAACGCCACGCCAGATGACTGAAAATGATTTCCTGTAGCTGCTACATTTTCATCTGGACTGGAGCCGGAAGCCGAGCTCTCGTTTTCTTCTCCAGAATCACTGTCTCCTTTCTGGTAGCTGAGCTCAGGGGGCAGCCCCAGGTTTAAGCTCTGGGGTCTCCTTTTTTTTCTTGGTTTAGAAGCTGTTGGTCCCTTCATCAGGAGTGAGCCCAGGGCCACAGATTCTAAGGCTTCACATGGTTTATTTTGAAATTTGTCTTGAGACGAGTCTTCGTTTTCAGTTAATTGAACCACAAAACGACTTTTGTTGGCTAGGCCGGCCGCAGAGCACACATCTGCCTCTCTGGACAGATTTGTTGAAGGAAATTCATCACTATGGCTTTTCATTTCTCTCTTGTCATGTCCCGTTACCTCTTTATGTATCATCTTGGCAATTTCTCTCTCTTTTTCCAATTCCTTTTTCTCCCAGGAGGAGTCAGATGTGAAAAGTTTGTTCTTTTCTTCTGACCTCCAGTCATGGTCCTTCTGATAACTTTCTTGTTTTTCAATCAATACCCACTCCTCAGAGCCCTACATGTTGGTATAGATTAAACACAATTAGACAGACCAAAAACAGCTCCTGCAAATAACCAAATTCACGAAAGCAGGTCAATCACAGACACGAGTGACACACACTGAAATACCGAGAACATGCATTTACAATTAGTTGCATGCTGAAAGGTGATGGGTGGTGTTCTGTGAAAGGAAGCAGGATACAATGATACGGTAGTGGCATTGTAAATAAAGAAATATACCTCATGTGACAGTTAAAAAGAAAAATCACAATTTATTCACAGGTATTTTTCGTCTTCCTGTGAGTAAACTCTTAATTACTCTATTTGAACATTGAAATAAACTTGGAAATAAACATGACAGGCCATGCATACCGCAACATCAACACTACATTTTCCTCATGAAAGAACAACAACAACCTCAGGTGAAGTAACCAGAGTCTTCTGGATGAAACCCTCAACAGACAGGCTGTTAACAGGGTCCTTTCCTCCTGCTCCGCCCGCCGGCTGCTCCACAGGAAGGAGAAGAACAGCTGTTTAAGCTCAAGACCCAAATTGTGGAAGTGCAACAAGTTATGAAATGCAGGTGGAAAAGAAGGCGGAGCCGAGCCTAAATTATACAAGACAACCTCTTCTGCACTCCCTTCCACCTGACGCCCAGCTCATCTGCACACCTTATTCAGGAGATATTTGCAATGCAAATGAGGTTTTTTTGACACCCTAATCATAGACTTGGGTTCAACTGAATCCCTTTCTAAACAGTCAAAAGGATCCAGACATCCCAGTCTCTAATCTGCAGTCATATTATCATTGAATATCTGTGGATAATCTCAAATGTGATTATCCCTGAGATCAGTTGTGATGTGAGAGACATTTTAGGCTCTAACAAGATCAGGATCATCCTATCTCAACGCTTCAGTCCCACTACTCCATTTCCAAAACCCTAATTACCAAAGTGTGACCAAAAACCATCTGCAGCCTTTGAAAATGAAACACTAACTGTAAAGCAATAAAAATGATCAATGATAATTATTGCTTTAGCGCCTCAGTGTGAATCTCAAATCTTGAACCTGATCTCCTGAAGATGTTTCGCCTTGTCATCTGAAGCACCACTTACAGGTGTTGAGAATTATTCTAGTTCACCGGAGAAACGACCTTCATTATGCGCATCTTAGAAATAAATGGCTACGTTTTATGCACGTTAGAGTGAGCAGCCGTCATCACACACCCCCTGTCTGACCTGCCTGTGGGGGGAAATTTAATCAGTAACGACCTTCCCTAATTGCCTTCGTGTATGTTTTTCTATGGTGACAGGTTGCAGGCTACAATTATTTCAACACGAAAAGAAACACGAACACAAAAACAAGTCGGTCTGTGTGACAGAACGTGTCCAGATTTTCAAAAAAAAAATCTGAATTCAACATGACAGTCGTCCGAAGGGACTATCATTGGAGTGTCAAGTACTGAAGGCCATTTCACTGTCCACTGTGGACCCTAAAGCCCACAGCTCCCCTGACTCCCACTAACCTACACCCGTACTCACAGCCTTCTTCTCCGGTGTGCCGGTCGGGGAGGTGGCTGACAGACGCTTCTCCCGGTTCATCAGTTTGGTGCTGGGTTCCCTCAGGGTTCTCTTCAGCTCGTTGATGCTGGCCTGGTGCTTCAGCAACACATCCTTTGACTTATCCAGAAACTAGAGGAGGGGGAGAGAGATATGAAAATGTGTGCATTACAAACAGTTAAATCTGTAAACAGGTTCAGAGTCTGTAGAGCCGGTTGCTTATCTGAGCTGTTTAAAGTAGATTTTTGGGGTTCTTTTTTAACCCCCTACTGCTGCTCACCTGCACTACTACACTCCACCATTAGACTGCACAAAATAGCACAAAAAGGGGACACTCCGTAATCTGTTCTGACTTGTCCTTACCAGAAGATTTCAAAGAAGACAAAGAGCTAAATGTGTCAACGTCTTCTCTACGACTCATAGTCGGCAGGGTTTTATCAAAAAAATTATAAAGGGGGAAATTAAATAAAACCCATAAAGTAGAATAAAGAAGGTTTCATGTGCTCCAGCATTTTTAATGTCCAACTGCCCCACAGGTTGACACAGATCGGCATTTTCTGGACATTAAATTTTGAAAAGTAGTGCTTTTAAAACATTTTATTTGCATATTCAACTGTAATAACAAATCAGAATGAAATGTTCCTATTTAAACTTCTGTGCAGTCAAAGTGGTGAAAAACACGTAGTTTTAGAACTTAAAGATCAAAGAAGGGCCCATTTCTACCAACAGTACTCGAAGCTGTCAATTTGAAAAACATCCCAAATGAATAAATTAGAAAGGATGGTGAGAGCAGGCCAAAAAAGAAGGAGAAAGCAGTAGGAGTGAGGACAGATATTAGTACCTCCTGTTTGTGTCGAGGAGTGGTCTCCTGCTCCGACTGAGACAGCTGAGTTAGGACAGGAGAGTGAGTGAGCACGGCAGAGGTCAGAGGTGAACAAGTGCAGCATCACAGTTCCATGCAGAGAAAAGACGGAGGAAGGTAGAGTGGTGAGAGGGTAAACAAGCAGATGGAACAACAGCCTGGATCCTCAGAACCACTGAGAACGAGAACCATATTCACACACACCATACAAATGCAGATGAGATGATTTATTCTGTACTTGTCTTTCTTCAACTCTACTCTCTTGAGTTAATGCATACAGGATGCACACAGCCTGGCAATCGGTTGTCAAGGCAGCATTCAAAAACTGCTGCGGAGTAGCACGTTGACTACATGTGAGGTCGTATACGAAAAGCATCACATGGAGTATGTAATACTGCTATATACTGTCAAATAATCAGGTGCAGGGTCTGTTTTTACATAAAATCACAGTAGAAAAGACCCGGTGGTGGCGCACCTTGAGACTAGCTGATAAAATATCTACAGAAAACTTAACAAGTCGGTCATCAATTTTTTACAGCGTTGCTTAACTATGACGCAACTGTCTGGCACAATGGAGGTTATTTTCCTACAGAAAAGGGTTTGTTTGCCTAAGGTACCGGTATGTCATGCAGATGCAATGAAATGCAGCGAGTACAGCTGAAAGAAAAAAATACATTTTACAAAAAAAACATCAGATAGATGAAGTTAGAGACCAAATCAGCCGACACCAAAATACCTCCTGTTTACTGTCAGCTGGAGACCCAGCCTCCTCCTTAACGTCGGCGGGTTCAAGAAAAGAGAAACGTGTTAAAACAGAGGTCGAGCATGCAAATAATGCATTTCTCATGGATAACAAAGGGTTAAACCAGAAAATCAGCCAGAGGGCTAAGCTGCATGACCGCAGAAGTTTGAGCGAAGGAGACGAGTTACATGCTAACGCCAGTTGTTAATTAAGTTGTTAATTAAGTTGCATTGAACATAGTTGAAGGAAGAGATTTTTTTTTACTCCTGCTGATTGAATCTTTTAAAAAAAAAAAAAATCTTCATGATCTACCATGATCTCTTTTTTTCTGCTCGGGGAGACGGCGCCATCGTTGCCGCTGTTGTTCTGCAGCTTTGGGCCGTGATCCTCGTTTTCCTCCTCATCCTGCTCCAAACTTGGCTCCAGTTCTGTTTCTTGCTCATCCACAGAGGGGCTGCGGAGGCGGCGTTGTTCACTGATGCTGCGGTGGGAAAGACCGTCATGGTTCTCACACATGGACGATACTGGTGGTGAGAACTCTGTGGGTAACAAGAATTAACAACTTACACGAGCCCCGAGAGACGTCATGACAACCAGGTCCTGACAGAATTCCTGCCCTTATGCTGACCCACCACAATATTAATACCCCACACATTCCCTGGCTCTCACCTCCATCCAGGCTCCTGGACAGCAGGTATCTCTTGCTAGTGGAACGCTCAAAAAGCGGAGCAGGACGGTCTATGAGGGCGCTTGCCTGTCTCGTTTGGGCCTGTGTTCTTCCACTGTATCGAAACTTTGAGCCCATCACTAAGAAGCCCTTAGGAGGAGGCTCTGGACACACCAGCCTGTCGATGTGAAAGCAGTTTATAATCACTACCCTCCTTTGATTCACAAACAAACTCACCAGAGAAGTGCTGACAATAGAACAAAACAAGCATGTCACATTAGCTGATGCAGGAGCGCTTGTAGGTAGAACGGATCGAGTTTTACCGGAAAAAGGTGTGATGCTCAATGCAGACTTTCCACAGCCTCTTGGCAGCTCGGTGGTTCGAAAGCTTAAAACCAATGGTGCTTTCAAACTGCTCATACTGGAGGGGAGAGAAGGAAAAGAGATGTACGGGAAACATTAGGAAATACAGAATTAGTGGCAGAGGCGATAATAATTCCAAAAAGCTTTTGCTAACTGAAATTAAACGGGCAAATCAAGGGGAAAGAAGGATGTTGTAAATATTTAGATATTGGTGGTAAGAGGGAGGGGAGTTATTACATGGCTCTATATTTACACTCCGTATCCATCTGGCTGTGGCTGCAGCTGCAGAGTTCTGCTGAAGGGGTTCTTTATTTGTCTCAACCACAGGCTCACTTTGTGTCACTTGAGCGGCCCTGACTGAGGCAGCCTAACATGCTGAGGCTCAGCCTGGAGAATAAACTGTGCAGCGCAACAAGCAAATGTGGCTTTGCATTACTAAAGTTGGCTTTCTTCCATGCAGAGGTGCAAAATTAGACATATTAAAGCCCAACACAGCTGTCAAATCTTAAATGTTACCAGGGAGAAAGTTTGCTGTTGCTGTAGCTACAGTCCAAAGTCATGTTTCGGTAAACTTCTTCCAGAAAATGAGGTGACAATTGCAACTACACAGACAGATGTTTTAAGCAGAAATCAGCAAGAGCCCATGGCTTAAAAGTTGCTAACTGACCTCCCCGGGTCTTATCTTGATGTAGAAGTTGCTCCTCTTATAGGAGATTTTGAGGATCTTCGGCCAAGCAAAGCGGTTGATCCTCAGCCTGTCCCGGTAAATCAGAAGGCCGTTGGCACAGACACCCAGCATTATTTCGATCCCTTCTGAATCCTGCAGCAGGACAGTTAGGTATCAGTTAGTAAAGAGCCTACTTGAACACTACACTTGCGTACTGTAAAACACACAGCCAGACCTTAGCGTGATGGAGGTCAACTCCATACATGGACAGTTTCTTTGCATTCTCCAAAAAGTTAATTTCAGCCTCTGCTGGAGTCATCCCCCTGTGGGCAGAGCAACATCCATCTCCCTTATCCTCCAGTACAGGGCTGTTAAACAATCAGTCCGTGATCTTGGACAGTTTCATTCTTCCGTTCTCAGCCTCGTGCGCCAAAAAGAAATGCCAAATCCGAGTGTGATAAAACCAAACAGATGGCATTGAAATATGGAGGATTTATCAAGTATCGTGGATCGCCACAAAGAGAACCTCATTGACTGACAATAATTAATGAGGAAAGGGTGTGATAAAAACATGATTCGTGAACAGACTGAAAACAGATTCTAATGTCTGGTACTTGTAGTTTCGATGAAGCTCCATCACCCTCTCCTCTAACTCTCGCGTCTGATTGGGGGCGAAGCGGAAATCGCCGACGTAGTCGGCGCCGTGGTCGTCGTGGTCGTAATCCCCGAGTTCGGCTTGGACGGTGTAGGAGCCCAGGAGAGCGTGCGTGACGAAGGAGCACGGAAGGCGCCCTGACAGGATGTCGTCCCGCAGCTGCAGACACAGGTAGTATCTGGAAGACGAGATAGAAAAAGCAGAGGCAAACGAGCCTGATCCAAGGCGAGCTGCAACAAGTGTTATCTCCGTTAATCCATGGCAGTTAGCTGCGCTCAGAGTTTAATCCCCAAAATGGAGAGGGATTTGGGTTTGCTTTGACAATGTTGCAAATATACTACATTAATTGTTACAATATTTTTGTCTTTAGAACAAGCGGAGCGCTTTTAGGGCGCGATATAAAAAAGGTTCCTTTGAAGAAATAAGAATTATCTGTGCGTGAAGAGCGCATGTGGTCACGGTTTTACATACCTGGTGATGTCTTCAGTGAGCTGGGAGGGGTCAGGGGGGTAGAATTTGACAGCAAACGCAAAGTGCCAAAGAGAGTCTGCGGAGAAATAAAACACACGTTTCGCCAAAAAGTGCACAAACGTGAGCAATGCAGAACGTTACATAAGTCAGCACAGGTTTTATTCCCATAATTATTAAACATTTCAACAGTTGTAATCTCAGCTTGCAAACAAAACTCACTGCGCAGCTGCTTCTTTATCTCCTTGGAGGGGTCCAACCAGTTCTAAAAGACAGAAGGCAGGAATCACACTGGGCAGACTGGAAACATTGCTAATGCATAGCTCCATGTCACATTTTGCTCTAATTGCCATGAGTGTTCCTAATGAAAGCTTTCCCATATGGTTCCATAGAGAAAGTGAGCTCGTGCCTGCTGAGCCCTTTGCACGCTCGGAGAGCAGATTTAATTCAACCATCTGCTTCTTCATTGTGTTGCAAATTTTGGCAGCCAGTTACCTACGTTTCTGATCTAATCACATCCCAGCGGTGTCGGCTGCTGTAAACAGCTTCATCAAAAAGGGCAGCCGTCTCTGCTTCCCGTGGTAAACATGGCTTCAGCCGTAACACAAGCCTGGAGCCGCTCAGAGGCCAGCTACACGCAGAAGGCGATGGGCGGAGAAATGAAGGGAAAATCCTTCCTCATCTTCATACAACCCACTGTTAAGACTTCCTCGCCCATAATGCCCACCTACCGTGCTGCTTCCTGCAAAGAGCAGCGCTATTTGTTGAGTTTATCACACCTGATCTGCACTGTAGAATAGATAAGCACAAGTAATTTATTCAGCTAAGCTGGTATATAAACCAGGCAACTGTTGGAACAAGTGACCGCACTTCCTTATAACTGGGATGTAAGTCAAAAATGCACATGCAATCCTCAATTTAATTTAAAATTTAAAACTGTACTTGAACAAACAGTGGTATTTTAAAAGGCTGGAAGTCTGTCAAAGTTAGTATTTAATGTTTTCACCTGCACACAAACAACAGGTGGATGCAACATTTTTCTGTGCTACCTGTAATTCAGAGGGCAGAAAGTGATCACCACTGACCTGGATACCACACACGGCTGCTAATTAATGCTGGTATCACATCCGTCAACGCAGCATCAGGAGCATTAAAGGCTGAAAACGAGCATCCTACAGTGATCTGTATTGTGCCTTCATGCATCTTCCTGCAGCATTTATTCAGGGTGCTAAACAATTTAATGAGCTGCACCTATTCTTTAACCCATAAATCTATCTGTGTTAAGTGAGGACAACATGTATTTAATTACATTAGCGAGGCCGTTCTGCATCTTCACCTTTGTTCTAATGGGGATTAAAGAAAAATTCACTTTCATGCTGCTACTACTGACACAACTGTGAGTCTGTGTAATCATTTTGTGTAACCGTTTTCATAATTGTACATTTAAAACATATTATGAAAGAAAAGTAATTCATAAAATAACATCATTTAGTCATTTAGCGGGGAGGGGGGGGCTCATTAGCAGCTCACCAGCCATTTAGAGCAACTTAATCAAAAGATGACATCAGAGCAGCATTTTGGATTCTTTGTTTCAATGGTTAAAGCGCAGCAGGTCTTGAATGCAGCTCCGTTTGGCCACTCTTCACAGTAACCTTCACCCTCGATTATTTCAATCACTCCAGCTGAGACAGAGAAAAGGGCATCGAATTTCCATGTGGAACAATCCGCAAAGACCCCATCTGGAAGATTCCGGCTCGTCTGTGATAAGCCTCTCATTTAAATCTCAGCTAGAGCCTTACCCACGCTCAGTGACTGGGAAAATATTTTAACTTTAAGCTATCGTGTCTGCCGAGACGGTGATAACGCTCAGTCCAAAGAGACCGTCAGAACACGTGCACCAAGTGACGTCCACATGTTTGAAAAGCAAGCGCAGGTTGATGGTGATAAAAGGGCCTGTGATCCACAAGTTAAAATGGACATCGTCTTGTCATCTTTTTCAAAAGGCAGCAGCTCTGAAGGCTGCCTCATAACCGCCCCGAGGGGGGCTCGCGTCAGTCAAAACATAAGGCAGAGCAGCTTTAACAAAGAGCTTCCATGTTGGAGCCCATCAGCCCACTGTCAGACGGGTTCACGAAGATACACACATCCTGGAAGGGCAATGAAAATCACGGGGAAACTTGATTTAAGCCCTTTTGGCTTGCATGTCAAAATGATCTGTGAGCTGCAACATATTTATCAAACGCAGAATTTAACTAACACTCGGAGGGGGTAAATTAATTAGACTATTTCAATATTCAGATCTATTTCCTTCGATCACGAAGCTAGGTTTCTATTCACAAAATCTTAAATGATGGGACCGGATGGAAAACAGAAAGAACTGATGTGACAGTGTGTGAACTGGGGGAGTATAAGCAGCAGTAATGGAGAAAGCACCAGGAATGAAGCCCTTAAAGCTGCTGCTTTGGTTACCAGTATTATCTTTGGTTTCTGTCCTCCCTTATTCCAACACTTGATACATTTTACAAACATACAACTAAAATGCTTATGCTAAGTTGCTGTGTTGTGAATATGCAAAATAACATGACACTTTTATATCTTACCTATTAATCATTTTCTTGAGAGACTAGATTTAGCTGTTTAAGTTCATACAGGGTATGTAGGCATCATGAGCTGCATTAGCTGCCTTGGAGAAACACTTGGACAGCTAAATTTCACATCCAGCAAAGAGTAAATGGGGCGTATCTCTACAAATAAATGTGCCTTTAATTGATGAATTTCCTTTCTTTTTCCATTTATTCTTGACTAATGTGAACTCCACGCCGACAGAGCCGGCACAGGCAACCATACACAGATTAGTCTGTGAGCGTTGTGTTGATGCGCCACAGCCTACCGACGGGTTGGTGTGGCACACGAGTCACTGACCTTCTGCGTGTCAGTGTCAGCAAAGGTCAGGCCAAAGTAGTCCTTCTCCAGCAGGTTGAGATGCTCACACACCATGTCCATCAAGGTCTGTCCTTTAGAGTGCTTCTGCAAGAACCAGGATAAAAGACACCACAGTGGTCAAAGCTAACCCACAATAACGGAGCCACTTCTGAGTCCATGTCTTAAAAACATTGTCCTTTCTCTGACTGGAAGATATTTAGTTGAATATTAGCAACGTTTATGGAGCAATTATCCTAGTCTCAAACGTCTTTGAACGATCTTTTAAAAAAAAAAAAAAAAAAAAAAAAAGACCAGTAAAGCATGTGAACTATTTAAGAAAACCAAAATGGA
Organism: Takifugu rubripes; assembly: GCF_901000725.2. Taxonomy (NCBI): domain Eukaryota; kingdom Metazoa; phylum Chordata; class Actinopteri; order Tetraodontiformes; family Tetraodontidae; genus Takifugu; species Takifugu rubripes. The sequence continues at coordinate 17,147,643 of NC_042303.1, read as the reverse complement.
TATACAATGTCCAGCATCTTAACTATGAGATATTTATGTGCAAATGTGGTATGTATCCAGCTGTTGGATACTTTCACACATGCAGTCCAACAGTTGTGATCTGACACAGACATTCTTCAGATATTTGTGAGAGCCAGGAGCTCCAACATGATGTGTGTGAAAGGAGGCGATTCCAGATAAAACTCTGATAGGTTGGGTTGGTTTTTTTTTTTTTTAGGTAGTCAGTGACACGTAAACACTGGGCAAATATCAACTTTACACTGATTACAGCCCTGGCAGGTGCTGCGAAGAGATAAGGGAGAGAGAAGAGAGAAGACATATTGTACCCATTAAAAACACTGACGCTGCACAGACATCCTCTGGATGTCATGAATATTCCCAAATGTTAGTTTGGGACTAACATTTACTGCCGACACTTGCTCTGTCCCCTGTCTTTGTTTTTATTCTGCATCTGCAGCAAGTGTGGGATTTATTTTTAAAAGTGTGTATGTGTGAAGTGCAGAAAGGTGAAGTGAAGTGTTGCTGTTCACAGTAGCGCTTAGAAATCCAGTATGAACGTGGGCAGACAGTTAGATTCAAACAGAAAATACTGGTGCCCTTATTTAAAGTTATTCTCTTGTGTATAGTTTCGGCTGGTTTGCAGTTAACGTGTTTAAAAGGAGAGTTTGAGCATAGCGAATGTGTTTACTCAAATCTCACAGAGCAAATGAACCATTTTTAATACAAACATAATAGATGTGACACATCAACCCGAACACACAAATAATATATTTATGAATAAAAATGATGCAAAAGCATCCATCCGCAGGAAATGTTTCTTCCAACGTTGCCTCTTTTATGGTGAGATGGAGTAAGTCATTGCCATGGAAACAGTTAAATCACTGCCTTTCTGCTGCTTTCTTTCTATTTAGCATAACACCATGAATTTAACATTTCTTGATTCTGGCTTGATGGCTTCAAAAAAATTGTTTTCCAGCTGCAGTAAACCAAAATAGAGTCACACACAGCTGAAAACATCCAGTCTACTGTGTATTTCAAAGGTTTGGAGATCCTCAAAGAAAAAAAAAACCTCCTTTGGACCATCCAGCAAACTACAGTCGGTCCATGTTTAATGTTAAATCGTCTGTACCATCAATCATGGTTGGGTCTACAGTGGTGACACGTTAATTGATCATGCAGGATCCACTTCCACTGGTGACCATCCATAAACGTGCAGAACTGGACGGCCACGAGTGGAGGCATGTGGAGTCGTAATGAACCATGACTGAGTCAATCCGGTCTATTTGTTCTGTGTTCAGGACGAGAATAATGATCCCACCATTGTCACCTGAATAAAAAGACATCCTGCAAAGAATAATTCCCGTATAAGAGAGAAGTGACCAACGTGAATTAGAAGTTCCTCCTATAAGAGAGAAGAAAGAAGCTGGTGAGTAAAAGGGAAGTGTGGGTGAAAGCAGTTAGAGCGAGCCTGCTCTCCAGCATGTATAACATAGGGAGGCTCATTTCTGTATCCATGACAGGAAACTTAATTAAGCAGCGTGCATGAAGCGCCACCCCCAGGAAGAGGCCTGTCGTGTCGCAGTGTTGTCATTACGACCCCCCCTAGGTAACACACCGGAGGCGTCGGTGTGGAAAGCGTGAAGTTCCATTGCATTAATTACAGACAGGAAGCAGGAGCAAGCCAGTGAATGAGCCAGAGGTCCAAAAACATCTCTTATCTACAATTAAACAATAACCAAATGACAAGCTGCCATTTTGAATATTCTTCTCCAGAAATGACTGAAAGGGGCAAAAATTCAGAGTCGCATAACCAAAAAATGAATTATTATTATAATGTTAAAGGCCTGCAGGTAATTCTGATTGTCACAGTGCTGGAGGAGGCTGGACTGGGATGGTGCTCATAATGTACCCCTCTCATACAATAACATTCACCCTCCCATCTTGCTAAATGTACCGGTACTCACTACAGACTTCGACTTGGCAGGATCTGACTGGACAAAATGGACATTTTGTGACTTTTAGTGCCAAGAAGAAACATTAGGATTTGTGCTTTACAACCAAACATGACATTAGGATCTTTTACCGCATTTTTCAAGCTGCTGGGAGTTAATTAAAAGGTTTCCACGTGGCAGCTGATATTAATAGGAAGTTTGAACCTGATGCTGGACCACTTTCCTCTGTAGCTTAGTGATTATTCCTCTTCCCAGATGACAATCATACTGTGTAAGACTTCTGAAAGTCATCTGACTGTAGGTTTTAGACCTCATGCCATGATTGAAAACACAGACAGGCTGCTCCACCTGACCCAGACTGCTGGCAGATTTAATTGTCTTATCTTAGGTAGACGGAAGCACCGCGGCTCTAAAATGATTGTCAGTGATTCAAATTGAATTGTTAGATAAGGCACATTTGGCTGTACAGTCCATCTTCACAGGCGAGTCATTTAAACTCCAATCATCTTCCATTGTGAGAGCTGCTTTTCAAAGAATACCTGACCTATTTCACCAGAATTTAAAAAGAAAAAGTGCATTTACGTCTGCTCTTTTCTTTTCTCTGGCAGGTCCTGTATTTTGCCTTTTGGACAAAACATGAAGACGCCCTTTTTTTGCTTGACAACACAACGCATGTTTTTTTGTGCACGGTAGTGGTGTGTAACGGTGCCTCTCAGCATGGTGCTCTCACATTGGTTCTGTTTAGCTGCTTTATGAATTCTCCACAACACTATAAAATACACAGAACCACCCACAGAGGAAAACAGCAACAAAGGAAGTAAAGAATTAATTGGAATGGATTTAATTGGTCTTTTTTCTTTACATACCTCAATTTCTCCTTCAAACACAGCGGAGTCAAGCAGAGTCACTTTGAAGGGGGCTGTTTTAAGACGTTTGGAGCCTTTCTGGGGAGATTTGAGGTTTTTGTTTGGGGACATCTTCTCGGATGTATCATCTGTTTCTCTGTGTTCCTCAAAATGCCTGGCGTTCTGGTCCTTAAAACAGAAAAAAGAAGCTGAATTTTACATTTCCCTACACCTAAATACACACAAGCTGGCAAGCTCTGAAGAAGCATAGCAGGATTTACTATAATGTGTTTAAAAGAAAGGATTTTATGCAGTTTAGACTTCTCTATAGGCCACACATTATAACATTGCTGTCCTCCCACTGCAACATTAGCACTGCTGAAATGTTCTTGCAACGTAGTTTATGAATCTAAAGATAAAGGGACTAAGTTCACGGGGAATTCCAGCTTTCTGTAAAGGTTTGTCGAAATCCTTAATAGAAATAGTGTAGCAAAAGGACATTTTACTGACTTTCGGTCCTCATATGCAGCACTTTGTTTCCAGACTAAAAGCCCCTGAGCTCTACTCACTGTCACCTCTGTGTCTTTAGTGATATATCAGTGAAACACGGCTCTCCTCACCTGTTTGGCCATCCTGCTGTCTGAAGTGGAGTCCTGCATACCTGTTGCCACTCCCTGCAGACTGGGAGGACTCCTGGTTTGTTGTCTTCACCTCTCACTCAGAGTTTCCTTTGCTTGAGTGAAGTAACACCAACCTGAACAGAAAAGAGCTCTTCAGATTTGTGGAGACAGGAATGAAGATCCGACATCGAGATTACACATGGGTGCTTGGGCAGCCAGAGTCGTGTGTAGGACAATTTGGTTTAGTTCTGGGACCCCTGTGCATCAATTTGATTTTAAAATTACATCACATGGTATCACAGCATGCATGTTTCACAACAGGACAATCAAATGACAAATGCGTAAGGGGAAACAGGCAATGAAAAAGCAGAACTATCACAGCCACTGTAGTTCGATGACAAATGCATCCATTTGTTTGTTCTGGGAGGTTAAAAGGTCAACATCATAATTATATGTTTTAAGGGGAAGGTTTTATGATTTTACATTTCTTCTCTGCAACATTTAATTCCAAAGTCAAGGGGAAGCAGTGAATTACAAATGAGGCCATTTTTCTATGGTTCTATAAAACAGCACTCTACAATTCCCCCCGGATCATGCTTATCACCCTGAAACATGTTCTTCCATGACTCTTTATAAAAGGAAGACCTAGCTTATAATGTGTTAAATCTATACAGGCAGCATACAGACATAGAGCCTGTGCATTATAGTTCCCCTGACAATCCTGCTGGAGCTGGTGTAATCCTGTCTATGTGACCCTGAGGTCTCTCTACCCACCAGCAGGAAGTGGCGTAACCCTAAAGCTGCGGAGGATTGTGGGGGGGACCAGAGCTGCTGACCGGAGCAGGAACGCAGCCCCGGAGGTGCTCTCATAAACTGGGACTATTTAACAGAATAAATCTGCTCACCTTGGGGACAAATTTGAAGTCCTTTATATTCAGCCAGTGGTTATCTGATGCAACAAGAAACACAAGTTGCTGATTTCATCTTTCCCCCCACATCAAAACCGCCGTTACGTCTTTCTGACTGGCGGAGAAAAACAATTTGGCGCTGGTGAATTAGCAGCCAGCACCACCGTGTCTTCCTGCTATCACATTTCCCTGCTAGAATTAGCCGCGCTGAAAATTCTGAGCGTCTGTCCTGTGTGTGCTGCGGCCAGGTGTGCGTTTTCTCCATTGTGTCCAAGTCAAACAGAAGCTGACACCCCATCCACAGCCATCTGTGAACATGTACCTGTCTCCTCCATGCTGTGTGCTAAACAGAAAATTGTGAGACCAGCAGTCTGAGAAGAACATGGAAGACATCCAGAGGCAGGCCCAGCTTTTATTATATGACCCTGCAGCATTTATAAGTGAATATATAACTTAATTTGCAGTGAATGGGGTCCCTTATTAAGAGGGATAATTAGATGAATTTCCAATAATGAGATCAGTAGAATTATCGTCATGGAGCGAGGGAGAAGAGCCAAGCATTAGCATTCATTTCCTGGACCACAGCAGAAAAGCCCACTAACTGTTATTGGTCCTCTGTGGAAGAAAGTGCTTTCCCTTGCAGGAATACACCGTGGGTTTCCTTTGTTGTGTCTGTACAGCCTTCTCTGAGAACATCTATGTTTGATATCTGACATCAGTGATAACGACTCATCACAGGGAAAAGCACCTCGTGCCTTTTGAAAGTTCATGAAATGAGAACAGTCAGCCTCGTCTCTACAGCTTCTCTTTATTCTTTTCAGAGGTGCGCTTCAATCTAAGAGCGGCAAGTGGAGGGAGAGAGCAAGCGCGCATGTCTGCTAAACACCACTGGCTCGTCGCCGTGATGCAGTTGCTATGGTAACAGCATAGAGTAGTATTTTCCTCTCCTCGCTGTTTTCCTCCTCAATGAGTAATATAGAAACAAGTGAAGGAGCAGAGATGAAGCAAGGCCGACTACTGAGGAGAGAGAAGACAGAGGGAACAGGATCGAAGAGGACAAAAGGATAAAAAGTGTCAAAGGTGAGGCGACGGCATGAGCGTCAAACAGCCTCACACAGCCGCAAACGCAGAGTCTGAGGCTGAAATGGAAGATGAGGCCGCTGCCCCTAATCTGAGCTCCGATGGTGCCCCGTCATCACTATCAGACCCGAGCACAAGCCTGGTCTCACTGGACGACTGGCTCGGGCTCTGCCATCATAATCACATTCATCTGTTACCACAGACAGTGCACACAGCAATCAGGCGAAAAGCATTTTCACAAGAAGAGCAAGGTTAAAAAAATGCTGCTACCGATTTGTTTTGTATTGTTTTATCGATTATGATACCAATTTTATTATGTTCCATTTAATCTAAAATAACCAAATCATGAGAAACTGTCTGGAGTCCAGGCCCCAGTTCACTGCACCACTCAGAGAAAAGGACAGAAGGCTGAAGGACAGTGTTCACAGCCACTTAAATGTGGCTGGAACACAGGTGAAAGCCACATTTAAGCCTAACAAAGCTGCGTATTTTTAAAGGTGCTGTGTGGTTTTTTTTTTTACACTGACAAAGGCAACAATGGAGCCAGGTTTGTCACCCTCCATCACTCTGAACCCCTGCCGATGCTCACTGACAGATGAGAACTCAAAGGGGACGGATGACAGGAAAGTCACGTACTGCTGCTCTGCTGCTTCCTTCATGCGCTCACCTGTCTCAAAACACTAGATATATGAACCCAATCCAGCAGCTCTTGACATGCTTAAAGTCTCCCTGCTGCTATATGATACATATTAGCAGAGACGCGGTCATTACAAAGTGCTCCAGTGCAGTTCTTCTATAAAATAAATGTAATGGAAGCTGACCTTTCTCATGCTGCGATGGAGAGCAATGATTGCACAAAGCGGGATGTCGCCGCACGCTTGAGTCTTTCCCTGAAGCTGCCTGACACTGTGCACCACAGGAACTATTTATGCAAGTTCTCCTTCTCCGCCTCGCACCTCCAACATCAGCTCCTCTCACAGATGATACTGTGACACATGAGCAAAGCCAGGGAAGCGAAACCAGAGAAAGAAGCACACTAACAGTTGTTAGCAGGAAGCCGGAAAATGAGGCCATGGGTGTGGGAACACATGGCATTTGTACAGTCATCATGCTGAACCTCCAGGGCAGGGAAACACATGGTAGCAAGACGAGGCTTGTCGGGTTGTCAAAGTTATGCCGAACTCTCGGAGCCACAATTAAGACACACAGATCCGTGCCTCAAGCGCATTCATGTCATTCTCTTTTTCAAATATTTTCCTTTTGTCTCTTGTGAGTGTTCGGCCTCCAAATATTAAAGTCTTCCAAAAAAAAAAAGACCTCAAACAGTTGTTTGTTCTCATTGCTCTCTTTATATTGGAATAATTATTTTGTGGCAAGACCTCACGCCTTATAAATAATAGAGCACAGTGTGTATTTCTTCAGATGCTCATAATACAGCACAAACTGGAATGAATCTCACAGACTTTAGCCTCGTTCCTGTCGAAAGGTGCCATCACACTCTGAAACACCAGTGTGGCGTCACCCTAGCAGACACCATGCGCTCTTCTCCATTTAATGAGAGACTGGAACAATGGGTGCGCGTCCCACGCTAGATTCCCCACCACTGTAATCTATGGGCAGGAAAATTGTTTCCTGAGAAGGTCAAGAGCAGCTGATGTTTGGCTTTGGTAAACTGCTGATGACAAAAGCAACAAACCAGTCGGTGCAGTTTCAATAATGTTACTCCCAGATATTTTATTGCCTGAAGCCACCTGCAAGAGGTTTTACTCTTATGGTTGACAAATAAAAAGAGATGAGAATGTTTTAATACTGTATGTGACTATAAAAAAAAAAAAGGCTTTTCACAATATTTGCATCAGTGAAAGATGCAGAACAGTCTCGCTGCTGTTACACAGGAGAAGAAACTATTGTTTTACCACCTGACAAACGGCATCAAGTCAAGCTAACGAACATCTCTCCTCTATTTGAGAAACAGCCGCTTTAACAACAAGTACGCAGTTCAAATTGAAGCACATGAAAGCTTTCGTGCTCGTTATTCAGGAGGTACACAAGCATACATCCTTGGAGGCAGAACCTTCTGTTTTTGTTTACTTTTGCCTCAGAACATTGCATGTCTTTGTCATTTTGTTTGTTTGTTTGTTTGTTCTGGAGGTTTTCCTTTTGCTGTCACATCTTTCTGCACCTGTTTTCCTTCACTCCTGCACTCTTGACCTGACTTTTCCATTGTATTTATTCCAGGAGTTTAAATTGCACGGTCTTGTGCTCTACATGGAAGCAGACAATGAAAGTAGCCACACGGGCTGACAACATACGGAACCGACCTCCTTTCTACAACAGAAATGGGGCGCGAATGTGTGTTGTATAATTCATGTCTGATTTATTGTACTTAAAAAAACTTGTGTTTTATGCAGATAATGCCTGGTGTCAGCTTGTATTTGATGGAATAATCAAACATCCGTTGTAGGAATCATTTAAATGAGCTTTTACTTAACCCACAGCTCAGAGTTATTTGCCAGGATCGAAACAAACCTGCATTAGAGACGCGTATCTGCGTCGCTGCAGTGTAAACAGCCACAACGAGATAAAAGTCTGAGGTGAAATCCACCACTTCCAGCTGGGACATTGCAAGTCTTGTCACATGACCCAGCTGTAAGCACAGACACAGTATGAGCTTTGTTTCTACAGTATAGCCTTATAATGCAACACTCAGATTAGTTTCCTTTTCAGTGAAAACGCATCAACGCACAGGGCTTCTGAAAAAAAAAAAAACATCCACTGCTTTACATAAGAGCCTCATTTCGGTCTGCTAAGAGAGTTAAGAGAGAACTAATATATGTATATATAATATTAATTTACAGGTTATGTTCAGATGTAATTTTCTAAGCTTTTGATGTCCTTGATCCGGCCTCCATTGGACTGAATCCAGATAGACCGAGCTCTTCACTATGCTTCAGTTATCTCAGACAGGGGGGGAAAAGTGCTTCCAACCAACAGCTATGTACAGCAGTCACCTTGAAGTTATTTTTCAATTTCCTTTCACCTTTAGGAGTGACATTCATCCGTATAAATCTGGTCTGTGATGGGTGGCTGTTCAGAGTTCATACTGAGGCACTCTTCATTCTTTCTAAGGTGGGAAAGAGGTGGTGACTCATGTATGTTGCCCCTGATCCAGAGAGCAAAGACCACATTCAGCTTATTCATCAATGTTAACAGCAACAAATCTAGGCAACATGGATCTCACCGTATTCCATGTGCTGATCTGTGCCGGATAAACACATCCTGATGCTGCAGCGAGCAAGCACGGTGCCCAGCGGTTGCTAATGGACGGCATGAAGTCCAAAGAGAGAGAGGAACTTTGGTCATGTATGCGTCAGGCTACCATGCTGCAGCTACAGACACAGAGCACCTCCATTCAAGCACACCATCCACTTCTGCACAAATTCTGACAACAGGTCAGCTCACATTTTCTGGGTCAGGATGCAGAGAAGGAGGAGAGTTCGTGGCGTTACACATTACTAAAGCAGTAATCCATACAGGCTGCAGCAGCACCGACGGTCCCGTCATTGCTAATTCGAAGCTTCTCCCTCGGTGCTCATGGGAGAAAGTGGCATGAAGCCACACCATATGGTGTTCTGTGTGGCAGGCTGCAGCTCCGCAGGAGAACTGATCTCTGAAAGGAAGAATCTCATCCATTGGACTAATTAATGCCTCTGTGATCTAAGAATGTTCCTTCATCAGGCTGGGAGCCTTCTCCTCGCAGAATCTTTGAAAAGGCTCAAACTGGGCAAAGCGTCCCACTTTACAAGCAAATACTGTGGCAGATGATCTTGACTGCAGATAAAGAAGCAAGGTCTTAAACAGGCAGCTTTGAGGCGGCTACCTTCACTCTCCCGTTTCTCCCGTTGCCTTTTGTGATCCAGTTGGTTTGGAATAATAAGCAGTTTATAACGTCTTATCTGCTAACAGCTTCATTACTGCATGCAGGGGAAGCTGCACAGCTCTCAGCAGGTGCAAACCCAGCAGAGGCGCTCTTTAATAGCAGTGGAAGTCATCACAGTGACATGTAATTATCATGTGCAAAGGGTGAAACCAGCTTTTAAAAAACTCACCAGAGCATTCAGAATGCTGAACTGGAAAACGATCTGAAGCTACATTAACATCTATGTTCAGTCAACTAAGATGGTGATGAGGTATCACTGGTCCAATCACAATAACCAAAAACAGAAGGGGGAGATGTGTAAAGACCCTAACTAAAAAATTTTTATTTAATTTCTTCAGATTTTTTTAAAAACTGGACAGCGTTTTTTTCTTGGGAGCTAACGGACAACAGTCAATATAAGTATCAATTATGTAACAGCCACTTGCAGATCATCTGAATATTTGATAGAAGTAAAGAGACAATACAACAGGGAGTTACTGTTGCCTTTCATTAAGATCTGAATGTTGACTCCTTACAGGCTACAGCTGCACACAAAGGACATTAAGGCAGTTTGTGCAGGGCTACTTTTAGCCCCAGAGAGGCATCAGCTGTGTCAACAACATCTCCATCTCCTTATCTATGGTCTTGTGTCATTCCATCCCTCAGGTTATCTTTATGAGTTAGATGAGTTGCTATCAGCACTCCGCCTATATTCTAGGACCAAGTCTTAGTAAGCAACTATAGCGTAGCAACTAGAACTGGATGGAGAACAAATGTTGTATTCATCGTGCTCGCTTTACTATATCATAGTTCTTGCTGTTACCAAGGCAACCAGAGTCAAGTTAAAAAAATATTCTTGAGCATGCACCGTTTTTATAATAATTATTATTAAGACACTTTATTATCACAAATACATTACTGAGCCGCGGCGAGCGCGTGCAGAGACTTTTCCACTCGGCTTTAAAGTAAAGTAACCCTGAGAGAGGGTAATGGTTGAGCTGTAGCCCGGGTCAACATCTGTGGCACAACCTGCCAGCAGGCCCTGAGCACAAGGTTACACCGAGACACGCCGAGTCAAGCACGCGGGTCACGGACGCTTACATCAGATCACCCCGAAAGTCTCCGCTGACCTGAAAACACATCTGCGTTATTTACTGCCTGCTCATCAGAGTCAGCCACACATTAGCTGTTATTTTATGCTGAGGGGGGAAGTAATGTCTTCACTTTTAATTCCTAATCTGTTGATGTTGTGATAAATTGGCTTTAATGTCAAAGTGAACTACAAAATGTTTGAGAAACAGAAGAGGAGCCCATGTTTGTCTGAGTGAATGCCATGAGTAATTAACTGATAACCAAAATTGTCATTCAATTAATTTAGCGGTGCTGCGGGGACGGAGCGGCCGGGCTGCAGAGGTTTCCTCAACACATCCTCTGAAGTGAAAAACAAGCAACTCTGCACTGCATCAGAATACCACTCCACACTGACATGGTTGGCTCATCTCCCCAGCCCCCACTGCAGAAACATCTAATTGAAGATGAGATTGACTTTAAAGGCCAATTTGTTTTCCATCCATTTTTGAAGGGAAGTGATGACTGAGAAAAAGATGAAGATGCTTTGGACCCAGAATGTTTTTCACTCTGCTTTCTCATATTCAAAGAGAGGTCACCGATGGCACGCTCAGGCTTTTACTGGCCTCCATCAAGGCTGAAATCAAGACGACAAAGCTGAAGTGTCACCAAGTCTGAATAAAATATAGACAATAAACTGTACAAATGGCTTGACTGATCATTGAGTTTTCTGTCCCTAATGCTACCCTGAACATGTCAGGAGTCTTTGAGACAGATAAGAGCACTTTTGTTTGAGCTGTGTGCCATTTGTTGCTAAATTAGCTAAATGTCAAAATCTAGAGTGGAAGAGAAATCAGAATCTCTCTTGTTCCCCGTTGTTTTCATTTTAAAAAGTTTATTTTAAGGCTTTTAATTTCTTATAAGGTTTGCCTGGATACTCTCAGATAGCTCCTTCTTTCCGAGAGCAGTAGAATTAAATTAAAATTGTTTATTAACGTTATAGAATGTCCCCAATTAATAACTCAATGAAATGAAAATTATTTTTAGGGGTTAAAATATTGGCTGTAGCTCAGCTTTGCAGTAAAATGTGCAGGACAGGAGTCAAAGCAGAACACATATCAACATTTCTACGCTCTTCAGTGTCACATGTTAGCTAACGTAGAAAGAAAAAGCAGTCTAACGATAACACAGTTATGCAACGTAATGCAGCCGACTTAACAATGCAACTCGGGTTCACACTGGGAGACCAAACACTCCACTGATGGAATCTGTTCCAAACAATCACAACACAGTTGGGTTGTAAGGAAAAAAAATAATGAAATCTGCTCACGAGAGGGAAAAAGCAACATGGCAATACTGTTGCATTATGCGTTTTCATTCAATAGTTTCCAAGGACAGGCCCAGAGCTGCTGCAACACAATAAACAATATGAGCGTCCTTGGCTCTTCTCTATAATCAGTGACCCATTCAGGCGCCACATAATCAAATACCCTACAGAGAAGCAGTGAATTAAGCATCACATTTAACACAAAAGCAGGAGACCATGACCTCGAGTATTGGTGTGTAAACACTAAAATGGTCTTCTACCAATAAATCTTACATGATAAAAATCTCTGCTGTTACAGTATAATTTACACTTCTGAAAAAATGAACTTATACCTTGGATATATACTGTAGAGTGCAGTTTATTCTGGTTTTTCTTCTTTGAGCTGGAAAATAAGTGTCCAGCAGATCTGGACCTGCAGCTTTTACAGTTCCTGGGCTCATCCTGGGAGAGAAGATGCAATATCATGACCATAAAACCTCTGGCACAAACCCGTCAGCATCTCAGGGAGGTTGTCAGTCTGCCTCGCGCCAGCATCCCTCCTGCCTCCTGCCGTTGTCCTGCACTGCTCTCACCTCAGAGATGGCTGCAGATCCATTTCCTAGCATAAATAATCTCCTGTTGTCTGTAATATCTTTGTGAAACCATTTAGATCACCCTAAGAGTTATAAAACCACCAAACTTTGCTCATCACATGCTGACCCACAGTCTGACTGGATGGGTGATTGAGGACGGGAAGGTCTGGGTGAGGCATGTCGGCCACAGATGATTCTAAATTATCCATGAGAATACTCTGCAGCACAGGCAGCTACGGCTGATGTTTAAATCCCCTTAGCGCAGCGTGATGTTCTACATTCATACTGATGTTTTCTTCTGTTTATTAGCAGATATCAGAGAATATTCAGATCAGCAGCTTCTTAGCTGGTTATGATCCCTCGTCTCATTCCCGTATGCTGCCTGCTGAATAATGCAGCTCTCATCTTAAGGAACCTCTCTTCTCTGTCTTCTTAAGATGTCATGTGACACATTTAAGTGCAGAAACAAACAAATGAAAGTGAAAATGAAAACGGCCTAATTACACAAGCTAAATGACAGAAAAAACTGCGGGAAAAACAATCTTACGTGATCAGTTCAGATCCAGAGGAATATGTAAAGACTGCTACCTAATAACATTCCGAATATATTCATAAGTATGTGACAGGATTGCACCATAACTATTTAATGGATTGCATGTGTCAATTCTTAGAGGACACAAGTAGCTCAGGCTACTGCATCACTTGCATTAAATGCATTAAATGAATTATGCATTAAATAAACGCTATTTACGTGGAGGTGGACAGAAATTGGAATCTACTGTTTCAAAGATGGAATTTCATCAGGTCGACTAATAGCAGAGCTGCTGCAATAAGCTGACTGGGTGTTCCAATACTTTGGAAAAGGCTCCTTGGAAGGAAAAGTCTATTTTAATATTTCACACCATGAACTATAGAAGCTGAGTGACTTCTATAACCAGCTATTTAGATTATATTGATAGGTCACTCATGCTATAAATGCTTAATGTCTTAAAGGCATTAACTGAAGGTGAATCATTTCCTATTGTTAAATAATTTAGAAGCCATTGCTAAAAAGGAAGAGTGAGGTTGGCAGGTTGGTAACAACTCTTGCATTCAATTTAAATGCTGATGTGTTTCTCACTTTCTGGAATAAGAAATGAGGGGTAAAGGTGCCGGTGATAATCAAAGGAGTTCCGCTGGTGTGGTCCACACACCACCGAGGTAGCAAATCATGACTGGCCTCCACTAAACTCTCTTATTAGCGATTCATTCTGGTATTGATACATCATATTTTCTATTATTTTTCACATGTGGGTTAGCAAACTGTGCTAATATTGCTCTCCAGGGTGTATTTATGCATAATTACAGCTGGAATATTTAGGAGGTTTAGGATGCCGTCAACCGTTGTCACGCCTGACCTCAGACACGCGTTCACTGCTTACAGCTCCTTCACCACTCTATCAGCTCTGGGGCAAAAAACACCACCACCTTTCTGGCCCTCTCTATCTACTTTCCACGGGGTGATTGGCAGCCTGCCGCCTTCCAATAAGAAGCCTAATGTGCTGACCCAACACAAGGGCTAAACACCGATCTGTCCCGTCAGCTTTGTCTTCGGAGGGGGCTGGACGTGAGTGGAAACGCTCTCACAAACACCAACCTATGCGGAAGCTGTGGAGAGGCTTCATCCGTGGTTCCACTGCCATTTTACCAGGAGACAAACCCAGCGATGCAACCCTGACTGTTGTCAGCCTCAGATCCTCCCAATTTTGGCTCAGAAGAGAAATGATGTTCAATGGCTGCAGATTGGGACTGTGCACACTCTGGGCTACGCGTTTGATCTTTGCAGCTTCCTACATTTTTGTCGTGGGAAGCGTTTCAGTCTTATTCTCTTGACTTGCTCATGAAACTCCTATCTTGGTGCTGCATCTCATACTCGGTACATGCCTTGTTTGCGGCAGACAAAATGATGAAATACTAAATGCAGTTTTGGATGCAGCATCTAGATTTCTCCCTGTAAACTAAAAAAATGACAATTGGATGAGATTAACTGATCCTATCAGCCATAAAATGTTATCAAACCTTCTTGTGTTTTTTTTCCCCCCTCTAGATCACAACTCCTCCGAGCTGCAGCAGAAATGTTTTCAACCACAAGACCTACGCGGCCTTCCATCTCAAAGAATTGCACCGCATCCAGGCAGACCAAAATAAAGTCTATAAATATTCAATAATGGAAATGCACATTTTCACATTGGCCCGCAATGTTAAACGGTTGCGTTTGGAAACCTGCAGAAGCTTCCCAACAGCTCGCAGGTTAGCAGAAAGGAAAGAGACACCGCTGATGTAAATCTGTTGACTTTTACATTTCCAATTTGAATCTCTGATTCAGTCATTGTAATGGGATGCATTCTAGCAGTGCTGCATGGTGACTGCTGCCCTGAAACGCCCGTACTCCATCAGATAGATTAGACTTTACATATTTTAGGGCCACAGAAAAACATATTTGTTATGTGTCGGTGCCACAAGGAGAGCATGCTTGCTTGCGTGAACATAGTCAATCTTGGACTCACTGAGAACATTTCTTTGGCAGCATGTGCTTGGCA